>NC_057805.1:345154781-345173090 GCF_018294505.1 Triticum aestivum | reverse complement strand
TCTACCCAAAGGCCATGTAATGCCTGCAAACCTGTACCAGTCGGACAAAATCCTCCGTGCACTGAAGATGCCCTATGATAAGATACATGCCTGTGAGAAAGGATGTGTCTTGTTTAGGCTTGACTATGCGGACTTGAACTATTGTCCCATTTGCAAGTCTTCCAGGTATGTTGTGGTAGACAACGGTATGGGTGAGAAGACACAGACCAAAATCCCCGTTAGTGTTCTTCGGTATATGCCAATCGTACCAAGACTTCAACGTCTTTTCATGGTCGAAGAGACGGCCAGACAGATGACATGGCACAAAACGGGCAAAAGAACCGAACTAGATGCAGATGGGAATCTGATGATTGTACACACATCGGATGGTGTTGCGTGGAAAAAGTTTGATGAATTACATGGTGACAAAGCGGCAGATCTGAGGCATCCTCGAGTCGACATCAGCATGGATGGGTTCAGTGTGTTTGGTATGACGGCAGCCCAATACAGTTGTTGGCCCGTATTTGTCTTTCCACTCAATCTCCCCCCCGGACAGTTTATGCAAAGAAAGAACATTTTCCTGACGTTGATAATTCCAGGGCCCAACTATCCGGGGGAAAATATGAATGTGTACATGCAACCGCTTAAGGACGAATTGCGAGAAGCCTGGGATAATGGGTTCAAGACATACGATGCCTATAGCAAACAGAACTTCATAATGCGTGTCTGGTACATGTACTCGACGCATGACTTGCCGGCGTATGTGCTATTCGTTGGCTGGTGTGTGCATGGAAGGTTCCCGTGCCCCACGTGCAAGGGAGCTCTTGAGTTTCGTTGGCTTCAGGCCGGTCGCAAGTTTTCTTGCTTCGACATGCATAGACAGTTCCTGAATCCTCGCCATAAGTTCAGGAAAGACAAGAAGAACTTCATCAGAGGTAGAGTTGTCAAAAACTCTGCACCACATGCATTGACAGGCCAACAGACCCTGGATCAGTTAAACGCTCTCGAGCCAGATCCAGAGCGTCCAGGGTACTTCAAGGGGTATAATTCTAAGCACGCCTGGACTCACAAAACATGCTTATGGGATCTGCCTTACTTCAAAGACCTCCTTTGCCCACACAACATCGACGTGATGCACACTGAGAAGAATATCGCCGAGGCACTTTTTGGTACATTGTTCGGCATAGATGGGAAGTCAAAGGATAATACTAAGGCTAGAGTCGATCTGGAGGCGCTATGTGATAGGCCGTTACAAAACATGAAAGAACCGAAAGGAAAGCAGAACTGGACGAAGCCAAAGGCATGGTTCAATCTTGGAAGGCCAACTATGAGGGAAATTATCTTGTGGGTGAAAATGCAGTTGATGTTCCCCGATGGGTATGCAGCGAATCTACAGAGGGGAGCCAGTCTTGATAAATTGAAGATATTTGGTCTCAAGAGTCATGATTGGCACATATGGATTGAGCGGGTAATGCCGGTGATGTTGCGTGGCTTCATCCCTGAGGATGAATGGCTAGTACTGGCAGAACTCAGCTATTTCTTCTGTGTTCCTTGTGCGAAAGAACTATCACCTGGTGTGCTAGAAGAAATGGAAGAGTTGGCGCCGGAGTTGATCTGCAAGTTAGAGAAGATCTTTCCACCGGGCTTCTTTAATCCAATGCAACATTTGATTTTGCATCTCCCGACCGAGGCAAGATTGGGGGGGGGCCCGTGCAAAATCGTTGGTGCTACCCAACTGAGAGGATGCAGAAGACGCTTCGACAAAAATGTAAAAATAAACGTAGAATTGAAGCATCGATGGCTGAGGCATTCATCACTGAGGAGGCGGCAAACTTCGTGACAGCACACTACGAAGCCAAAAATCGTCATTTGCATAATCCGAAGCCTCGGTACAATGCTGACGACCCTAAAAAGGGTGGATCCAACCTCAGCCTATTCAAAGGGAATCTCGCACCAGCCAGTGTTTCAAATCCAGTATCTTTGGATAACGAATGATGATGCCACTGAACCCTATGAGCCCTATGAGCCCGTCATTGATTATAGTGATGATGATGATTATGCATT
Organism: Triticum aestivum; assembly: GCF_018294505.1. Classification (NCBI taxonomy): domain Eukaryota; kingdom Viridiplantae; phylum Streptophyta; class Magnoliopsida; order Poales; family Poaceae; genus Triticum; species Triticum aestivum. Next base: position 345,171,047 of record NC_057805.1, on the reverse strand, counting down.
TATTGATGATACTGATCGAGATTATTAGTAGTGTCAGGTATTAAATTTTTTAATGTTGTACTTGATGATGATACACTTAAGTGATACACATATTATTATTCATGTCGGTCTTTTTTTTATGTTGTACTAATTTCGTTTACTGTTTGTCATGGTAGGTGTTGAAAGATGGTGGGCGCTGGTCGGGAGCGCGCCAAGGCCCCTTCTTCGTCGGCGCGTGGTCTGAGGTCTTCGATTCCAGACGTACCTCTCCGCCGAGCGTTGCTGGACAGTATGTCCACACCGCCGGGCCCTTCTTCGTCGACCGCGGTGCCCAGCAGGGGACGAGGTAGGAAGAGAGGAGGTGGGGCGCGTGGTCGCGGGAGAGGAGGTAGGGTGACTGCTAGGGCACCTTCCTCGCCGCCACCCCCAGCTGTTTCACCCGAGCACGTGACTGCTAGGGTGGACTCGTCCGAGGAGGAGGCTACACGGACTCCGGTCCACGAGCCTCCGGTCCACGGGTCTTGGGCCCACGAGCCTCGGGTCGACTGGCCTTCGGCCCACGAGACCCCGGAGGAGCACATGTCCGGATGGGGTACCTGGCCGGATCAGCCCGAGGAGCCGAGTGGCCATGCTGGTGATGGCGGGGAGCCGACTGATCTTGAGGAGGAGGGTGGCACCGTGTACCAGCGTGGTGCTACACGGCTCCCGTCCGTGCCGGCGACCCGCGAGCAGAGGTGGTTGATCTTCCCTGATGGGGAGAGGTACGTAAGTGCATTTAATATTTTTGTACCTTCTGCATTCACGTTTCTTCAAATAACTAATGCGTTGGCCTTGTCATGCTGCAGGGGTTGGGACCACCATCATAGTGTCCGCCGGCCCAACTCCGTCCTTGGAGTTCTTTGCCGGCAAAACTTCCCGGGGTTTGTCACGTTGCCTGGTGAGGGTCGGCTTCCAGAGCTTGGGTTGAGCTGGGAGCACTACGTGGCTGCCCCGGCCCCGCCGGATGTCATTATCGACGGTGTCTTGTGCGACACGAGGGCAGACATGGTGATCAGGACGTTCTGGGTAATTTCTCCTTTACACATTTCAAAATCTTCAACTAGCTAGTTATTAATTGTACTAATCAATATTGTCTCATTTGATTGCAGACATTCTACAGGTGTGAGGAGGGATACAAGGAGGACAGCGCAAATGTTATCCAGAACGTCTGCAAGCGCCTACTCCAGAACTTACGGCACGAGGCTCGGGTGCAGGCTGTTCGAGACTACTACGCCTTGCGTGGTATCAAGAAGACCAAGCCGGCGTGCCGCGATAAGTTCCTGAGTAAGGAGCAGTACATGAAGGTAATTCTTAAGGCCTTCTACTTAAGTTCCTTCATTTAGTAATTCTTAGCCGTAGCGTTCAAGTTTCTATTTGCTAACTTAGGCGCCTCCGAGATGGTGTGCGGATCGGATGGATTGTTGGGAGGTGTTGGTCGATGAGTGGTGCTCACAAGAATGGCTAGCCCTCCACAACCAGGCCAAGGACAAACGTGCCCAAATGTAAGGTGTGCCACACCATCCAGGCAGCTCCAACTTATATCAGTTCGGGCGCAACTGGGTATGTGGTTTGCTATATGATTCATGCAATTCATTCATCATGCTAGCTTGAGCCCTTTAATTACTAATTTTCATTGTTTCTCTCTTTCAGGCACGCCACAATAAGGTGGATAAGGTGCCAGAGGTGTACGACCTGTATGCCATGGCCCACACTGGCTCTTTCAAGAAAGTCAAGGCTTTCTCTCAGTCTGACCTCGATGATGCAAACAACTTCACCAACATCTCCTCCCACAACAAGCTCATGAGATATAGAGATGAGGGGAAGGCGAGGAAAGGGGAGGACTTTAACCCGAGCCAGGGTCCCATTGATCCAGAGCTGGTGATGATATCTGGTGGCGGGAGGTCCCATGGCTCCATAGCCATTGGAGATGGACTTATCCGTTGTCCTAGCACTCTCCCGGAGATCAAGGCGCGCCAGTCGAGCTCCGCTCCTGAGATAAGGCCTCGTGAACGGCCAGTGCAACTCGCCATCAAGGTTAGTGATACGTACTCAGTTATCTTTCTCCATTACATTGTGTGCGCTTCCATCCATGATTACAAATGGTCATGTGAGTGGTGTTGCAGGCTGCTATACAGACTGAGAGAGATAGAACGGAGAAACTTCTGGCGGAGGCGGCGGAGAGGCAGCGGGAGATGGAGGAGAGGACGAGAAAGATGATGGAGGAGGAGAGGACACGGAATGACATGCAGGCAAGGGCCATGTACGAGCTCCTTGTGGTAAGTTTCTTCTGCAGATTACTTGCTAGTCTTAACATTTGAGTCTCATTACTAACTAGTATGACTCTGTTCTGAAAACCAAATGTGCAGTCTGTGTGCGAGAAGTCCGGTCAGCCCGCTCCGCCGGTGCCAGTGATTGCTCCTGGGAGCACGGTGAGTTTAGTTTGAATGAACATTACTTGGTAGTCTTAACATTTGAGTGTCGTAATGCTAACGAGACATTGGAAATGATCTTTGGTGCAGCTTAACTCCAGAAACGCATCGCACGATCCTTCTCTAGGTAGCGGCACTAGCCACCCCGCTCCTACACCTCCCTGATCACGGTAAGTTTCTCTAGTGTTTTGCTTAACAAATGCATAAAGACCTAGACTTAGCTTTATTTCCTCCTATATGCTTACCATAATGACCTAGAGTTAGCTTATTTTCCTCCAAAATGACCCATTTTACCTAGGTTAGCTTATAAATGATGCAGTTCATCCAAGTTAGCTCAAAAATGACCCCTTTTACGTAGATTAGCTCCTAAATGATCCATTTTACCTACGTTAGCTTTAAAATGGTCCATTTCACCTACGTTAACTCCAAAATGACCCATCTTACCTAGGTTATCTCATAAACGATCCATTTCAACTAATTTAGCTCATAAACGATCCATTTGACCTAAGTGAGCTAAAAAACGATCCATTTCACCTAAATTAGCTCTTAAATGATCCATTTCACCTAAGTTAGCTGAAAAGGATCCATTTCAGCTAAATTAGCTAAAAAATGATCCATTTCAACAAAGTTAGCTCAAAACCGATCCATTTCAACAAAGTTAGCTCAAAAACGATCCATTTGACCTAAGTGAGCTAAAAAACGATCCATTTCACCTTAGTTACCTCAAAAACGATCCATTTCACCTTAGTTACCTCAAAAACGATCCATTTCTAACTTTCTTATTTTGCCATTTTGCAGATTTCATTATGTGCTGGATGGAGTGCTTGTTCTACTCTTCTTCTTCTTGTCTTCTCATTCTAGTCACCTTAGCTATGGAGTGATTCTTTATGTATGGATGGAACTTCTTTATGTATGAAATGATGGATGGAACTTGTTTATGTATGAAATGATGGATGGAACTTGTTTATGTATGAAATGATGTATGAACTTGTTTATGTGATGAATGCCTGTGAATATATCTATATGTCATATATATTTTCTGTGCAAATTGTGGTATTTAACAAAAAACAGAAAAAACAGACAATATGCAGGCTCTTTGCCGTCTGCCACCAACAGCAAAGAGCTCTTTGCCGTCTGCCGCAGACGGCAAAGAAGCCACGTGGCAGCCAACTGTGCTTCCTGGGAGATGACCCATTAGGTCAGTTTGCCTACAGTGGCAGACGGCAAAGACTTTGCCGTCCGTGGCAGACGGCAAAGAACCTGCACTTTGCCATCAGTGGCAGACGGCAAAGAACCTGCCATCTAGTGACGTGTAGATGACATCATAAGGCGGACGGCAAAGACCAGAGAAATTTTGCCGTCCGCGGCGGACGGCAAAGGTCTGCCGTTAGCCACTTAACGGACTGACAGCGCAATTATTGCCGTCCACCCTCTTTGCCGTCCGCCGCAGACGGCAAAGGCTCTTTGCCGTCCGCCGCCAGGAAGCAGACGGCAAAGCAGCTGTTTACCGTAGCCTTCTTTGCCGGAGCCTTTTGCCGTCCGTGGCTGACGGCAAAGGTCTTTGCCGTCCACCTTTCGAGCATTTGCCGTCCGCCGTGGCAGACGGCAAAGTAGATGTTTCCTGTAGTGTTACTAGCATTCCTAATGATAAAGATGAATTGATTACACAAAGAATTATTACAGGTTATAGGATGGTAATTGATTTCCACAAATTAAATAAAGCTACTAAAAAAGATCATTACCCTTTACCTTTTATTGATCAAATGCTAGAAAGGCTATCCAAACATACACATTTTTGCTTTCTAGATGGTTATTCTGGTTTCTCTCAAATACCTGTGTCAGCTGATGATCAAGCAAAGACCACATTTACTTGCCCTTTCGGTACTTTTGCTTATAGACGTATGCCCTTTGGTTTATGTAATGCACCTGCTACCTTTCAAAGATGCATGATGGCTATATTCTCTGATTTTTATGAAAAGATTTGTGAGGTTTTCATGGACGATTTCTCCGTCTATGGATCCTCTTTTGATGATTGCTTAAGCAACCTTGATCGAGTTTTGCAGAGATGTGAAGAAACTAACCTTGTCTTGAATTGGGAGAAGTGCCACTTTATGGTTAATGAAGGTATTGTCTTGGGGCATAAAATTTCTGAAAGAGGTATTGAAGTTGATAAAGCTAAAGTTGATGCTATTGAAAAGATGCCGTGTCCTAAGGACATCAAAGGTATAAGAAGTTTCCTTGGTCATGCCGGTTTTTTAGGAGGTTCATTAAGGAATTCTCAAAAATTTCTCACCCTCTCACTAATCTATTACAAAAAGATATACCATTTGTCTTCGATGATGATTGTGTAGAAGCATTTGAAATACTTTAGAAAGCATTGATTTATGCACCTATTGTTCAGCCACCTGATTGGAATTTACCTTTTGAAATTATGTGTGATGCTAGTGATTATGCTGTAGGTGATGTTCTTGGGCAAAGAGTTGATAAGAAATTAAATGTTATTCAATATGCTAGCAAAACTCTAGACAATGCCCAGAGAAATTATGCTACTACTGAAAAAGAATTCTTAGCAGTTGTATTTGCTTGTGATAAGTTCAGACCATATATTGTTGATTCTAAAGTAACTATTCACACTGATCATGCTGCTATTAAATACCTTATGGAAAAGAAAGATGCTAAACCTAGACTTATTAGATGGGTTCTCTTGCTAAAAGAATTTGATTTGCATATTACTGATAGAAAGGGAGCTGAGAATCCCGTTGCAGACACCTTGTCTAGGTTAGAAAATGTTCTGGATGACCCACTACCTATTGATGATAGCTTTCTTGATGAACAATTAAATGTCACAAATGCTTCTCATACTACTCCATGGTATGCTGATTATGCTAATTACATTGTTGCTAAATTTATACCACCTAGTTTCACATACTAGAAAAAGAAAAAGTTTTTCTATGATTTGAGGCATTACTTCTGGGATGACCCACATCTTTATAAAGAAGGAGTAGATGGTGTTATTAGGCATTGTGTACCTGAGCATGAACTGGAACAGATCCTACGCAAGTGTCACTCCGAAGCTTATGGAGGGCACCACGCTGGAGATAGAACTGCACATAAGGTATTGCAATCTGGTTTTTACAGGCCTACTCTCTTCAAGGATGCTCGTAAGTTTGTCTTGTCGTGTGATGAATGTCAAAGAATTGGTAATATTAGTAGACGCTAGGAAATGCCTATGAATTACTCACTTGTCATTGAACTATTTGATGTTTGGGGCTTTGATTATATGGGGCCGTTTCCTGCCTCTAATGGGTATACTCATATTTTAGTTGTTGTTGATTACATTACTAAGTGGGTAGAAGCTATTCCAAATAGTAGTGCTGATCATAACACTTCTATTAAAATTCTTAAAGAAGTTATTTTTCCGAGGTTTGGAGTCCCTAGATATTTAATGACTGATGGTGGTTCACATTTTATTCATGGTGATTTCCGTAAAATGCTTGCCAAGTATGACGTTAATCATAGAATTGCATCTCCTTATCACCCACAGTCTAGTGGTCAAGTAGAATGAGTAATAGAGAACTTAAATTAATTTTGCAAAAGACTGTTAATAGATCTAGAAAGAATTGATCCAAGAAACTTGATGATGCATTATGGGCTTATAGAACTGCATATAAAAATCCTATGGGTATGTCTCCGTATAAAATGGTTTATGGAAAAGCATGTCATTTACCTCTCGAACTAGAACATAAGGCATATTGGGCTATTAAAGAGCTCAACTATGATTTTAAACTTGCTGGTGAGAAGAGGTTATTTGACATTAGCTCACTTGATGAATGGAGAACCCAAGCCTATGAGAATGCCAAGTTGTTTAAAGAAAAAGTTAAAAGATGGCATGACAAAAGGATACAAAAGCGTGAGTTTAATGTAGGTGATTATGTATTGCTATACAACTCTCGTTTAAGATTTTTTGCAGGAAAACTTCTCTCTAAATGGGAAGTTCCTTACGTTATCGAGGAAGTCTATCGTTCCGGTGCTATAAAAATCAACAACTTTGAAGGCACAAATCTGAAGGTGGTAAACGGTCAAAGAATCAAACATTATATCTCACGTAATCCCATAAATGTTGAAACTAATGTTATTGAAACCGTAACACCGGAGGAATACATAAGAGACACTTTCCAGAACGTTTCAGACTCCGAAAAGGAATAGGTATGTGGTACGGTAAGTAAACTGACTCCAAAACAGTTCTAATGGCAACTTTTCTCCGTTTTGGAATATTTAAGAAAATATGAAAATAAGAAGCAGTCCGGGAAGGACACGAGGCTTCCATGAGGGTGGGAGGCGCGCCCTACCCCCCTGGGCGCGCCCCCTGCCTCGTGGGCACCTCGTGCACTCTCCGGACTCCATTTTCTTGCACGATACATCTTTTGGTCGGTAAAAAATCATTATATAACCTGCCAAAGGTTTTGACTCTCGTATCATGCAAATATCCTCTATTTTTGTTTCGAGCTGTTTCTGCCGCAGGTTAGAGCAAGATGTCTTCTCAAGGGTCGGTCGGGGAGAGTCGGGTGTCTCATCCGACACCGGGACCAGGAATAAACAGCGACGCTAACCACTTTGGGCCAGCAACGGAGGAAGAGATGGATGCCGATTTGAAAAGGATAGATGCCATGGAGGAGGATCAAGAAGTTACTTCTCGTTTTCGGGCAGGATTCACGATGGGGGAACTACAAAGCTCAGCTATCCCAAACTCGGTCATCCCCTCCAATGTTAAATTTCTCTCTTATGAAAATATGAAAAGGAGTGTTACTTGTTCTCCCGCAGCTATGCAGCATCCATGGGTGCAAGGAGCTTTAACTGTCACGGGTAAGCTCCATGGAAATAATGGACCTCAAGCAGCAAGTCAATAAGCTCGAGGAGGAGAATCGTATCCTGTGGGGCATCATCGCCAAGAATATCACATCACCACCACCGAAGATGGAGATATAATCACATGGGTATGGGCACTCCCCTTGGCAACTGCCAAGCTTGGGGGAGGTGCCCCGGTATCATATCACCATCACACTCCTATCTTTACCGCTTTTCTTAGTTCGATCCTTTTGGTAATATCTTGATCTAGTAGAATAAAGTTTTTGGTACGATCTAGTTTTGAGTTTTGCTTTGTGATCTCTCTATGTAATCGAGTCCGTGAGCTATATATAATAAATATTAGTGTTGAGTCAAGGGCTTGATTATTTTTCCATGATCTTGAGTGAATAAAAGAAAAGAATAAAAAGAAACAAAGAGATCATATTGATCTTATGGAGAATAATGACTTCACATATAAAGAGTATGATGATTAAAAATTGTTGAGAGTTGGCAAACATAGTTTTGGTCATCGTTGCAATTAATAGGAAGTAATAAAGAAAGAGAGGTTTCACATATAAATATACTATCTTGGACATCTTTTATGATTGTGAGCACTCATTAAAGTATGACATGACTAAAGAGTTGATGTTGGACAAGGAAGACAACGTAATGGGTTATGTTTTCTTATATCTGAGATAAAGTATATTGTCATGGATCATCCAACATGTTGAGTTTTCCTTTCCCCCTCATGCTAGCCAAATTCTTTGCACCAAGTAGAGATACTACTTGTGCTTCCAAATACCCTTAAACCCAGTTTTGCCATGAGAGTCCATCATACCTACCTATGGATTGAGTAAGATCCTTCAAGTAAGTTGTCATCGGTGCAAGCAATAAAAATTTCTCTCTAAATATGTATGACTTATTAGTGTGGGAGAAAATAAGCTTTATACGATCTTGTGATGTGGAAGAAATAAAAGCGACGGACTGCATAATAAAGGTCCATATCACAAGTGGCAATATAAAGTGACGTTCTTTCGCATGAAGATTTTGTGCATCCAACCCTGAAAGCGCATGACAACCTCTGCTTCCCTCTGCGAAGGGCCTATCTTTTACTTTTACCTTCTACCTTATGCAAGAATCATGGTGGTCTTCACCCTTCCTTTTTACATTTTATCCTTTAGCAAGCACAGTGTGTTGGAAAGATCCTGATATATATATCCAATTGGATGTAAGTTAGCATGAACTATTCTTGTTGACGTTACCCTTGAGGTAAAAGGTTGGGAGGCGAAACTATAAGCCCCTATCTTTCTCTGTGTCCGATTAAAACTCCGTAACCACAAGTATTGCATGAGTGTTAGCAATTGTGAAAGACTAGATGATAGTTGAGTATGTGGACTTGCAGAAAAGCTCTTACATAGACTCTTTCTGATGTTATGATAAATTGCAATTGCCTCAATGACTAAGATTATAGTTTGTTAGTTCTCAATGAAGTTTCTGATTCATACTTTGCATTGTGAATAGATTATTACTTTAGCATAAGAAATAATATGACAATATCCATATATGTTGCTGCTATAAGAATGATCATGATGCCCTCATGTCCGTATTTTATTTTATCGACACCTCTATCTCTAAACATGTGGACATATTTATCGTTATCGGCTTCCGCTTGAGGACAAGCGAGGTCTAAGCTTGGGGGAGTTGATACGTCCATATTGCTTCATGCTTTTATATTGATATTTATTGCATTATGGGCTGTTATTAAACATTATGTCACAATACTTATGCCTATACTCTCTTATTTTATAAGGTTTACATGAACAGGGAGAATGCCGGCAGCTGGAATTCTGGGCTGGAAAAGGAGCAAATATTAGAGACCTATTCTGCACAACTCCAAAAGTACTGAAACTCCACGGAAGTTATTTTTTGGAAATAATAAAAAATACTGAGCGAAGAAAATACCAGAGGGGACCCACACCCTAGGCACGAGGGTGGGGGGCGCGCCCCCTGCCTCGTGGGCCCCCTGGTGGCCCTCCAGTGCCCATCTTCTGCTATATGAAGTCTTTCGTCCGAGGAAAAATCATAAGCAAGCTTTCGGGACGAGACTCCGCCGCCATGAGGCGGAACCTTGGCGGAACCAATATAGGGCTCTGGTTGAGCTGTTCTGCCGGGGAAACTTCCCTCCGGGAGGAGGAAATCATCGCCATTGTCATCACCAACGCTCCTCTCATCGGGAGGGGGCCAATCTCCATCAACATCTTCACCAGCACCATCTCCTCTCAAACCCTAGTTCATCTCTTGTATTCAATTCTTGTCTCTAAGTTAGGGATTGGTACCTGTAGGTTGCTAGTAGTGTTGATTACTCCTTGTAGTTGATGCTAGTTGGTTTATTTGGTGGAAGATCATATGTTCAGATCCTTTATGCATATTAATACCCTCTGATTATGAACATGAATATGCTTTGTGAGTAGTTACGTTTGTTCCTGAGGACATGGGAGAAGTCTTGTTATTAGTAGTCATGTGAATTTGGTATTCGTTCGATATTTTGATGAGATGTATGTTGTCTCTCCTCTAGTGGTGTTATGTGAACGTCGACTACATGACACTTCACCATTATTTGGGCCTAGAGGAAGGCATTGGGAAGTAATAAGTAGATGATGGGTTGCTAGAGTGACAGAAGCTTAAACCCTAGTTTATGTGTTGCTTCGTAAGGGGCTGATTTGGATCCATATGTTTCATGCTATGGTTAGGTTTACCTTAATACTTCTTTTGTAGTTGTGGATGCTTGCAATAGGAGTTAATCATAAGTGGGATGCTTGTCCAAGTAAGGACAGCACCCAAGCATCGGTCCACCCACATATCAAATTATCAATGTACCGAACGTGAATCATATGAACGTGATGAAAACTAGCTTGACGATAATTCCCATGTGTCATCGGGAGCGCTTTTCATTATATAAGAGTTTGTCCAGGCTTTTCCTTTGCTACAAAAAGGATTGGGCCATCTTGCTGCACTTTATTTACTTTTGTTACTTGTTACCCGTTACAAATTACCTTACACAAAACTATCTGTTACCAATAATTTCAGTGCTTGCAGAGAATACCTTGCTGAAAACCGCTTATCATTTCCTTCTGCTCCTCATTGGGTTTGACACTCTTACTTATCGAAAGGACTATGATAGATCCCCTATACTTGTGGGTCATCAGTGCCATACCGAAATAACAGTTCAGAGCAGCAGGGGTGAAGCACCCCACACTACTGCAGGAGACTGCTAACGCGTCACTACGATCAGAGACCCTTTGCCGAAACTGTGTGTGATGCAATAATCGCAAACGGTGGTGTAAAAAAACCATCAAAAAAGGTGCAAACATTTGCGACGATGGATGCATCAAACACGGTTAAGATTTTAGTTGCGTGTGTAATGTAGGGCATACGGTTAATCCATTCAAACTGTCTGCGATGAGGCAGAACAACAGAAATGGCCAGCCATAACAATGTGTCTGCGATGCAGGACACACGGTTAATCCATTCAAACTATTTGCGATGAGGTAGAACAACAGAAACGGGCAGCCATATCAATGTGCGTGCGATATACGACATACGGTTAACTCGAACGAACTGTTTTCGATTAGGGAACACAGCAAAAACGGTTCAACTTAACAAGATGTGTGTGATATGGAGCATACAGTTCACATGGATGAACTGTTTGCGATGAGCCAAAAGAACACAAACCAGTCGTGTAAACAAGATGTGTGTGATACGTGGCAAATAGCCGACTCGGATGAACTGTTTGCGATGAGAAATTAGAACACAGACGGTCAATACAGTTACTTCATGTGTGATTCTGTGTGTACAAAAAACTTTGAAAAATGCAAACTAGTTGCTTGCGGTGGCTAGGAGTATCGGACACAATGCGTCTACGAGTACTCGTGTGCAATGATTAGTTATGTTACACATACATTTCCTTATGTGAACATGTGTGTGAATTTGCAATACGGACAGTTAATATGCAAATGCCTTCTGGACATCGGGCACATGCTTAAACTCAATTAATTGTGTACGATACTAATACTTTCCATGCAAATTAATGAACTTGGGTAATAGCATTTGAGTAACATATATATAGTGGTTACACTATTCGACAAAAGGAGGATCTTTGTAACACGGTTTAGACAACCAAATGGTCCATATCTATATACTTAACATAGTAACAACTATAACATTTGAAGAGGCTAAGGGCCAACAACCAATGGTCCATATCTACATACTTAACATATATAGTAACAACTAGCACATTTTAAGAGGATGAGGGCCAACAACCACAACTATCCACTGGAAGCAGCTTGATCACGGCGACTCGGCATCTCGTCAATGAAAAGGAAGAGCCCTCCTGTGCGTTGGTAGAGCAGGAGTAGAATAGTGTCTCCAATTTTCCAAAATGGATGTGTTGCCACGAGAAGCGAGAACTTGTTAATTTGAATGGTCCCATTTTTGCGGGAAATGCAGTACCTTGCAATCACTTTGGCGTTATTAGCAGGCACAAGTGTAATTCGACCACGCCGGGAAATCGATCCAGGAACTGCTACAGGGGGCAATTTCTGTTGACATGTAGAATAAAAAACAATTGTAACATATCATTGAAGATATATATAGTTTATGAGAATCAACAATAAAATAAGACTTTTTACCAGCGCTTTGTGCACACAATTGGTCTTGTTCAGTGTGTGCATCATAGGTCTAATTAATCCCATCCAAAATCCAGCATTCATACGTTGCGCTATCTGTGTCATATTATCAACAAAGTTTATGACATGCTTCAAGTCCTTCCATTGAAATTTGGTACGCTTAGTAACATACAGATCGTTCACTATGCATCCAACATATCCTGCTTAAAAGGTGGAAAGGTATTATTTATTCAGAACATGGCAGAAGAATATATAGTGCGCATAAATTGGTATACAGAATTTGTTACTGCCTAGGAACGGAGTCAGAATATGATATCACAATTGGTTGCTTAAATAGTGATCAATTGGTTGCTTAAATAGTAATATGACAGCATGGAGAAAGTTGAAAGGACATTAACCTTGATCAGACTTTGATCGGCTGATGACGTTGGGGAAGTAAACATCCATGTTAATTAGACCAGGCTGTGGTGCACGCACTAGAATTTTATTGCCAGCTTTCTGTTCATAACACTTAGACATTTTTCTCCAAAGGTCCGCATTAAAATAGGAGTGACCATCTTTATCAAGTTTTACGCTAACCATCATTGAAAATCCATGTTGCGTTGTCAATATGACATCCTGGGAGTCATCAGCAAAGTAAAGCCCAAGATTTCCTTCTACTGATGTTCTTGCAAAGCAAGGGATGTACTGCTTGAAATGAAAATTAAGATAGTAAATTAGATATACTGAAATAACCGAGCAAGATGCAAATATGGGAGTAACTCATAGAACATATACATATATAGATGCAAGCAAAGTACAAAAATATAGAATTAAAAATAGATAATGTAACAAAGATTTGATGCAAATATATAGATAATGTAGCAACAGACGGTATATGTTCACAAATTTAGGCCATGCCGACCGTGGTAGGTTGAGATTGAACATACCGAGAGCTCCCTGAAGTCATCCGGAATGGTGAGATAGAACTTCGTTTCCGACTGGCCACGACCACAGTTGCCCGATTTGTGCTCGCATTGTGCACACATGAATGAACACCCACGAATCAGCTAGAACAAAAATGATTCCACGGCAATTTCCGCCGGTTGATTAACAGCGACGGGCGGACTGCGATAAGAGATGAGTGAATATTTTGCTAATTAAGTTGATTACCTTCTCCATGAGAAAAATCCCCGGCCCAATTCCGCAGAAAACCCCAGTCGACCAGAGTCTAGAATGTCGGTGCAGATAGGCGGTGGAGGCGAAATCCGGTGCCGTTTGGAACGCGACCTACGCCCGCCGCCAACAGCCGTCGAGCTTAGGGTGCAGAGTTGCGGAGGATTCCACAGCGCGTGAGTGGGGACAAAGTGGGCGAGGGTTTTATTTTCCTTTTGCATGTGTGAGTGAACACACACGGTTCGCAGAGGTGACGGGGATGAATCGTGTGCGATAGTAAATCACCGAGATTGAATGGGAATCCAAATTTCCTTTGTCCTTCACACATGAATTTTTTTTTCTATGATGAAAATAAACCCTGCTAATCACTGTGTTCAAATTTGACACTTTTTCGGGTTCATTTACAATATTTAGAGGATTATGTGCATTTTGTAGGCATTAATGCACGTAATTCAAATTCAAACAATCAGTGCATGAAAGGGTGCACAAGAACGGTCTGGAAAAACCATACTCATGGTATTTAGTAATTTATCAAGCCTTTTACAAGGAATGGGCAGAGATTTCAATGGAATGCGTGGCAATAGTCAACCACAAACGCGTCATTTACTGGGTTATCAACTATAGAACAATGAAATATGTGCTTGAAAAACATGACGGCTGGCATGGTGCCATGGTATGGCCTCACCGTGCCCTGGTTAAAAGCTGAGAAGGTTTGATTTATGTCGTCATGCACGCCCTTCATAAATCGAACCATCACCGAGGAAGTTCAATGCTTTCGAGAGGGAAATCACCAAGATTGAAGGGGAATCCAAATTTCCGTCCTAGTTTGTCATTCAGTTTTTTCCAATGATCAACATACCGCCTCAAATGAAATGTGTTCAAATTTGACATTTTTCCGAACTCATTTACCATATTTAGGGGATTGTGTGCATTTTTAGGCATTAATTATGCACATAATTCAAATTCGAACAATCGGTGCATGAAAAGGTGCACAAGAATGGCCTGGAAAACCATGCTCGTGCTATTTAGTACATTCTCATGCCTTTTCCAAGGAATGGGCAGATATTTCAAGGAAATGTGTGGCAATAGTCAACCATAAACGCGCCGTTTACTGGGTTAACAGCTATAAAAAATGAAATACATGCTTGGAAAAACATGACGCCTGGTGTGGTGCCATGGTATGACCTCACCGTGCCCTGGTAAAAATGTCGTCGTGCGCGCCTTTCATAAAACGAACCATCATCCGAGGAAGTTTCATGGTTTTGAGGGGGAAATCACCAAGATTGAAGGGGGATCCAAATTTCCTTTGTCCTTTTGTCCATGAGTTTTTTCTATGATGAACATACAACCTTCAAATCACCATGTTCAAGTTTGGCACTTTTCCGGGTTCATTTGCCATATTTAGGGGATTATGTGCATTTCCTAGGCATTAATGCGCAGAATTCAAGTTCAAACAATCGATGCATGAAAGGGTCCACAAGAACGTCCTGGAAAACCATGCTCGTGCCATTTAGCAAATTCCCATACCTTTCACAAGGAATAACGGATAGGTATTTCGTTAAAATGTGTGGCAATAGTCAACCACAAATGTTTGTTTGTTGGGTTTTCAATTATAGAAAAAATAAAATAAATGCTTAAAAAACATGACGCCTGGCATGGTGCCATGGTATGACCTCACCATGCCCTGGTAAAAATTTGAGAAGATTTGGCTTATGTCGTCATGCACGCCCTTCATAAATCGAACCATCACCGAGGAAGTTCAATGCTTTCGAGAGGGAAATCACCAACATTGAAGGGGAATCCAAATTTTCTTCGTTCTTTGCCCTGGAGTTTTTTCTACGATGAACATACACCCTGCAAATCACCATGTTCAAATTTGGCATTTTTCCGGACTCATTTACCATATTTAGGGGATCATGTGCATTTTCTAGGCATTTAGCGCATATAAATCCAATCTAGCTACAGGTGCACGGGTGTGATGTGAGGGTTTGATCGCGGTGCATTCAACAGTGCACACGCACGATCCGCGTGGCTGGGGTTCCGGCCAATCATAACGCAACACACAATAGGCTCAGCACACACTGTTTCCGGAAGCGGCGGAGATGAACCGTGTGCGATAATGAATGAGCAAAATTGTAAGGGAAGCCAAATTTCTGTTGTCGTCTGTGGTTGAGCTCCTGAATACCACCGCACTGTACGGCTGCCCGGCCCCTCCGTCCCAGAGCTCTCTCCAGGCGTCGTCCATGGCACCGCAGCGCACAGTAACTGGTAAGGAAGCGATGGCTTCCCGTGGCGTCGCGTTCCTCGCCGCCCGCGACCGCACACATCGTAAGGAAGCGATGGCATCTCGTCGCGCCGAGTTCGTCGCCGCCGCCGACCAGACAGTTACATGGGCAGACTTTGAGGCTGCCATGGCCGAATGGGTGGTGGATCTAGAGGTGGCCAAAGCCGCACAGAAGGAGCGGAAAAGGCTGAAAGCAGTCAAGAAAAGAGAGTCCCGCCGCCGCAAGAAAAAAGAGGCCGCACGCCGTTGTGAGGAGAGCTTGGCGAAGATCGAAGCACGGTGGGCTGCTTCCTACAAGGCCGGGAAGGAGAACGCCGGCGTCTGGCCAGCATGCCCTGATGGCAGCATGTGAGAAGTAGTTTAAGTTTGTAGTATTAGAGCAAATTACCAGTAGTACTTTAAGTATGTAGTATTAACGTACAATGTCGGTAAGAGTATCCTTTGCGGGCGTTGAGCGTTGATTAGCATGTGTGCCCGTGTGCGTTTTTTTGCGTTAATCATTAGAAGATCACAAAACACACGGTTTCTATGCCGTACCCGTCTGGGTTTTTTGCGTTAATGACCCATAAGTCAGTTATCTATGCGATATTTCCTAATAAACCAGGCGTACCATTGACGGAAAAAAATCAAGTACACATGTAAATTTTTTTGGAGACGGGATCTGCCAACTTTCTTTTTTCTCGCACACGAGTATTTTACGCGCTTTGTCTGCGTTGTGTGTTTCCCCCGCCCAAGTTTCAAGTTTCGCACCGAAATTTTCATTAGGCGCGCGATTTCAGAATTTATTCCTCCAACCACATCCCCTTCCCCTCAGTATCCCCCCCCCCCGCCCTCCCACGCGCCTCCCCCT
>NC_057805.1:345051891-345154561 GCF_018294505.1 Triticum aestivum | reverse complement strand
TCAAACCACCGCCGCCGCAACCACAACTTCAACCACATCTACGTTCTGCTCGGATCCAGTCAGGTAACCCACCAATCTCTATCACGTCCCCGGCCTGATTGCTTAAATGGCGCCTGCGAAACATCATCATGCCTCCAAATGCCCCCCGCCAGGAGCTGATGGCGGTCCATGGCGCGATAGCCACTGTGTGTGTTGACCCGGAGGAACACCTCGCCTCCGCCGTCGCCGACATGGTGTAGGCTCTGGCCCAGATGAAGTCCCCCAGCGACTACCCCGCAGGACTTAACAGGTAAGATCTGACCAGCTAAATCTTACCAATACCACTTGCAACGGCCATGATTTGTATGGTTTATGTATTAAGCATGTTTGTGCCTTGTTTATTTCAGTTCTACACATGGTGTGATGTTCAAATATTACTGTGTCCAGCTCAATTTCACCAATACCAGCAGCAAACATACAATACATGACTTAGGATATCACTAGAGATGCTGCCCATTTGCTATTTTTAGTCGATGCTAACCCTGTTGCACTTAACATGCCTGTCCATGTACTTACGTAGGGTCATAACGGCTGAGGGAGTCCTGGATTAAGGGGTCCTCGGGCGTTCGGGCTATGTTACGTGGGTCGGGCTAATGGGCCGTGAAGATACAAGACAGAAGACTTCCTCCCGTGTCTGGATGGGACTCTCCTTTCCGCGGATGGCAAGCTTGGCGTTTGGATGTGAAGATTCCTTTCTCTGTAAACCGACTCTATATAACCCTAGGTCCCTCCGGTGTCTAAATTAACTGGAGGGTTTAGTCCGTAGAGGCAATCAGAATCAGAATCATATAGGCTAGACATCTAGGGTTTACCAATTACGATCTCGAGGTAGATCAACTCTTGTAAACCCCATATTCATCCAAGATAATCAAGCAGGAAGTAGGGCATTACCTCCATCAAGAGGGCCTGAACCTGGGTAAACATCGTGTCCCTGTCTCCTGTTACCTTCGATCCTCAGATGCATAGTTCGGGACCCCCTACCCGAGATCTGCCGTTTTTGACACCGACATTGGTGCTTTCATTGAGAGTTCCTCTGTGGCGTCGGCAGCAGGATTGATGGCTCGCCTTGTTATCAAGGACAGTATCACTTCCGGAGAAGCCCTGGCCTCAGGCCAAACCCTCCGGCTGGGCAGCTTTACCATGGCCGCCTGTTCGGCCTTTAAACCGATTATGACTTCCCAAGTCATCGAAAATCGCCTCCGTGTTGACCCCGAATACTCCAAACGGATGGATCTGGCGGATTTGTCGTCTTTAAACGAACTCCTGGATCGCATCGCTACCCTGGGGGTCACTTCAGACTATGATCGGATTTGGCTTAAACCCGATCAGAGAGAAATCAAATCTCCGTCGGTCACCCATCAGATAGCGATCGTAGAGGAGCAAAACGACAACTCTACCCTATGTTGAAAACAAGCTATGTTCGAAGTTCTGAGCTCGGAGAGCCGGATACCCGTCTGCGGGGGGACACTCCCAGTCCTTCGAACTTAGAACCGGGCGTTGAGCCCAAAGAATCATTGGACATCCCGGAGCCACTAACAAACTCGGAAGTTTTTTAAACTCTGGACTCCACATTGGGTCAGGGTTCGGAATTAACGCCCCCACCCACCACAAGCAATATTCGCCAAGCAATTCTGGTACTCTGGATATATGCGACCTCATGTACGTACGACAGTAGTCTCAAGAAACAGTCCATCACTTCTGGGTCAGATTCCTCCTTGTCAAGGACAAGATTAAAGATTGCCGCGACGAGGACGCAATTTCAGTATTCTGCAATAATTGCACGGACGCAGGAATCCTCAACGCCCTCAACCGTCGTCGCGTACTACACTTCGCTGACTTGGCAACAATAGTACAGAAGTACTGCGTAATGGAAAGCACCTGGAAAACTGACACAGCTCGCTGGGAACCACCGGCCTTCATGTCGCCTCCCTGGCGGGCAAAAAGGATGCACCCTCGCGGGGCACCCGACCCCGTAGGAAAGAAAATTAAACCCATTACGGGACGTGGAACCGTTCTTGAGGGATGGCTCGATAAGCCATGCAAAATCCACACGACACCGGATTCCGAACCAACCCACAGCCTCAGAGCATGTTGGATACTCCGGCAAGTGGCCAAGAGCGGCGAGGATATCCTCACCAAAAATACCTCAGAGCAGCCCTCTCCGGAAGACGACGACCTCAGAGTATTGACAGTCTTCAAGACTTTCGCTTCAAACAATCGGTGCAAGAGGGCACTCCATGACCTTGCCGAAGTCTGCCAAGTCGCAGCAATAAATCCCTGGAATGACACGGCCATAACTTTTAATGCCGATGATGAACCAAAATTCCGGTCAGTCCGGGTACCAGCCGCCTTGGTCCTCAATCCAATTGTGGATGGCTTTTGGCTCACTAAAGTGCTCATGGACAGCGGCAGCGGGCTGAACCTCATCTAGGAGGACACGCTCAATAAAATGCAAATAGATAGAAGCCGCATCGAGCAAAGTAATACGACTTTTCGAGGAATCATTCCCAGTCGGGAAGCAAGATGCGCAGGAAAAATTAAGGTCGACGTGGTATTCGGCACGCCGGAGAACTATCGGTCCGAAGAGATAACGTTCCAAGTGGCCCCTTTCAATAGTGGGTATCACGCCCTGTTGGGGCGAGATGAATTCACGCGCTTTCAAGCCATACCTCATTATGGGTATATGAAGCTCAAGATGCCCGGGCCCAACGGTATCATCACTCTCACCAGTGATCCGGACATAGCACTCTGCGCAGAAAACAAACTGATCCCTGGCCCTTGAGGCACTATCCGAGGCCCTTGTAACCGAAGAATTAACCGCACTACGCTCCACGATGGATAGGGACAACGTAATCCTCGACAAGCGGTCCAAATCCACCTCCTTCAAACCAGCAGACGAGATAGTCAAATTTCAAGTTCACCCGACGGACCCCAAGAAGACAGCTTCCATCGGGGCACAGCTGGACCCGACGGTCGACGCCGCATTATGCACGTTCCTACGCGAGAATTGGGACATATTCGCCTGGCACCCTTCTGATATGCTAGGAATCCCACGCAGGTTGGCCGAACACAGCCTCAATATATTGAAGGGATACAAGCCGGTCAAGCAAACACTGCGGCGCTTTTCCGAACCCAAACGACAAGCTATGGGGGAGGAGCTAGCCATGTTAATTGAGGCCGGGTTCATCAGAGAAATAAAACATCCGGACTGGCTAGCAAACCTGGTGATGGTACCAAAGAAGGATAAATCCCGGCGCCTGTGTGTCGATTTCAAAGACCTCAACAAGGCCTGCCCCAAGGATCCCTTCCCCCTCCCCCGCATCGATCAGATCATTGATGCCACTGCAGGACACGACTCACTGTGTTTCCTCGACGCATACTCTGGATACCATCAAATCAAAATGAAGGAGTCTGGTCAAGTCGCAACGGCATTCATTACCCCATACGGGCCTTTCTGCTTCAACACTATGCCCTTCGGGCTGAAAAACGTCGGCGCCACCTACCAACGCATGATTCAAACATGCCTGGAGAAACAAATCGGCAAGACGGTCGAAGCATATGTGGATGACGTCGTCATTAAAACTAAGCACGTCGAGTCACTAGTAGACGACCTGCGTCTCACATTCGACAACCTCCGTACATATGACATCAAGCTCAATCCGGAAAAGTGTGTTTTCAGCGTCCCCGCCGGAAAACTGCCGGGCTTCATAGTTTCCAATAGAGGAATTGAGGCAAACCCAACCAAAATCCGAGATTTGTCACAATTGGCTACACCAACAGACCACAAACAGGTCCAAAAACTAGCCGGATGTGTGGCAGCTTTAAGCCGCTTTATCTCCAGGTTAGGAGAAAAGGCATTGCCACTATATCGCCTGCTCCGACGCACCGACCACTTCGAGTGGACGGACGCGGCAACAGCCGGACTGGAAGAAATAAAAGCTCTTTTAGCGAGCAACCCAATCCTGGCCGTGCTGAACGTTGGCGAACCCATGTTATTATACGTCTCTGCAACACACCAGGTGGTGAGTGCGGTGCTTGTCATTGAACGAGAGGAGGACGGACATAAATTCCCACTTCAGAAGCCGGTATACTATGTATCCACTGTCCTCACACCATGCAAATCCCGGTACCCTCATTACCAAAAGATAGCATATGCAGTCTTCATGGCACCCCGGAAGCTACGACACTACTTCTAGGAGTGCTCGATCATGGTGGCTTCCGAAGTACCACTCAATGACATAATAAACAATCGCGACGCTACAGGCCGGATTGCCAAGTGGGCCATTGAGCTCCTGCCATTTGATATAACATACAAACCACGTCGAGCCATTAAATCCCAAGTATTGGCTGACTTCGTCGCTGAATGGACAGAGGCCGAACTCCCTAAAGAGTACGCTACATATTCAAACTGGGTCTTGCACTTTGATGGCGCTAAAATGCTGTCCGGTTTAGGAGCGGGCGTTGTCCTAACGTCCCCCACATGAGATACAGTCCAGTACGTACTCCAAATATTATACACATACTCCAATAACGCAGCCGAATACGAGGCCTTATTGCACGGTCTTCGAATGGCTGTCTCCATGGGCATACAAAGACTGGAAGTGCACTGGGATTCAACTCTCGCAATATCCCAAATAAACAGAGACTTCGACGCCAAAGACCCAAAGATGGCGGCTTATCGCAACGCCGTACTCAAAATGTCAACTCGGTTCGAGGGACCCGAGTTCATCATGTGGCTTGAGAAAGTAATCAAGCAGCGGACGTCCTTGCCCGCATGGACGCCAAGCGTGAACACATCCCGCCTAACATCTTTTTGGAAAGGCTCTTCAAGCCATCCGTGGTATGGCAGGATGAGAGCGGCAACATTGGTCCGGATCCAATTATACCCCCAGATTCCGAACACAACACCGATATCATCGGGGGCTCAGCCACCGAAATAACACCATCGACCCATCTAATAATGGCAGTAATTGCCCCATGGACCGAACCCTTCTTGGCCGACCTTAATAGGCGAGAGATCCCCGAGGATCAGAATGAGGCTCGATGCACCGTTCGGCGTTCGAAAGCCTACAAGGTCCATGAAGGAGAGCTCTACAAGAAGAGCGCTACCGGAGTACTTCACAGATGTATCTCCGAAGAAGAAGGACGGCAGCTCCTGGCCGAAATCCATGCTGGTCTCGGCGATCACCACGGCGCGGCTCGGGCTCTTGTAAGTAAAGCCTTCCGCACTGGTTTCTTCTGGTCGACGGCCCGAGTAGATGCACAGGACCTTGTCCAGCGTTGTGTGGGATGCCAGCTTTTCGCCAATCAAAGCCATATGCCGCCTACCGCCCTACAAACAATCCCCATTACTTGGCCTTTTGCGGTCTCGGGGCTTGATATGGTCGGACCCCTTAAAGGGGGAAGCCATAAGAAAAAATATCTGCTGGTCTAGAGGCCAAACCAGTTAAAATGGCCGAAGCCGGACCAGTGATAGACTTTATATCCGGTGTCGTACACCGTTATGGTGTCCCACACAGCATCATCACCGATAACGGCTCCAACTTTACAGCTGACAAAGTGCAAACCTGGTGTGCTAACCTGGGAATCAAACTCGATTATGCCTCCGTCTATCACCCCAAACAAACGGTCAAGTCGAATGAGCTAATGGTCTTATCATGAGCGGCATTAAGCCTAGACTAGTACGGTCTTTAAAAGAATCAAACAAACACTGGGTCGAGGAGCTCGACTCCGTACTCTGGGGGCTGCGGACCACGCCCAATCGCACTACCGGTTACACACCATTCTTCATGGTGTACGGCGCAGAGGCTGTTTTGCCCTGCGACATCATTCATGACTCACCTCGAGTGCGCATGTACGAAGAGAGAGAAGCCAAGCTGGATCGGCAGGACATTCTAGATACCTTGGAGGAGGAGCGCAACGTTGCAAAAGCCCGTTCCGCATTCTGTCAACAGCAAGCCCACAGATACCAAAGCAGAGAAGTGCGGGCCAAGACTTATAATGTTGGTGAACTCGTTCTACGCTTGCCAGAAAAGAAAAAGGACAAACTCAAGCCCAAGTGGGAAGGTCCCTTCATTATAGATGAAGTTCTCACTGGAGGTGCGTACCGTCTGCGTGATGCATCGGATTACCGCTTAGAGCCAAACCCGTGGAATGCCGCCAGGCTCCGAAGATTCTACGCCTAGAGCCGGACTCATTGTTCGTTTTCTTTTTCTCCTTTCTCCATTTTCTCTCTCTTTTCATTTTTTGTTTAGCTTTATAGCCCTTGTGCGGCTAGACCGCACACTTATGAGGTACATATCCTTAAATGTATACGTCCATAATACCTGGGGGCTTCTTTTACAGAAGCTTATTATCATTTTCCGAGCATCAAGCTCACCACATATGTGTCCTTTCCTCATGTATACCTTTTCTTCGCCATTATATGCACCTTTATGACTTAAGTTTTTGCCAAGCTGGGTTGCCTGGCTCCTATGCTTATGCCCTACGTTCCCGTTTGTTCGGCTAGGGCATAAAGGGAGCACCTCTACGATTGTTACAGCCGGGTCATCCGGACTTGTACCTCAGACTGGGTGAAGCCGAAAGCTAGCGTTCTTAAGGGAATAATCGGTCGGCGGACTAAAGACGTTTTCCCCTCGTTGCACTATGAACCCCCAGATATTATATATGCTGCGATTTTTCGAATCGCAGTTTGGGCATGCATACTAACGCATGTTCACCCAGGGAAAGGAACCCTTAACGGAACTAGTCTCTCTGGAAGATGTTTCCTACAATGAATAAGTAATATAACATAGCTAGCCGAATACAACTTGTCTGTTCAAGCAACTATGATCCCTACGCCTGGTTTCCACGCATGCCCCGGTATTTATCGCCGGTCCGGTGTTCGGAAACACTCGGCACCTTCGGGTGCGGAGGTCGAAGCGAAAAGGTCTGCCATGACAATCGTTTTACAATTCGGCTAGGGACAAATTTGTCAATTGAAGTACATAGTCACTTGGACTCAAAAACTTCTTCCTCTATACCATCTAACAAGCTGTCTAGCTTACAATCCTGTTGAGAAAACCTGGCGGCTATCTTTACTTGGTCATATACCAAGCTCACTGGAATCTCTTGTCCATCTGACCCTCGAGGTCCGACCCGGGCCATATGATTCGGATAAAGTCCGGTGTACCGCGTTTTCACCATCGCCCAGGCCTCTCGTGCGCCTTCCCGGCAAGCCGATATCTTCCATAATCTGAAGCGGCGCCGAGCTCCCTTGAATAGCTTCACAAGCTCCTCCATACTTCCTGGAGGAGATGCGGATGGCCATAAGGCCTTGGAAACACTCCACATCGCTCTCCGAGCTCGTTTGTGCACTTGGGGCAGCTCTCGTAGCAGATCGCCTTGAGATCCGGACATTTCCTCTTCGGGCCGGCCAGTCAGCATACCTGCAGACATAAATTTGTTAACTCATTTCTTTACCACACTACACGAAGGTAAGTTCAAAAGCATACTGAATATGCCACCCCGTAGCCTCTTGTTCTCTTTTACGGTGTCCGCTAGCTGGGCTCGCACGTCTTTTAGCTCTTCGCCCAGCTGGGTGTTGGAATGCTGTAGCTTGTTCTTATCATCCCTGGTCTGTGTCAACACACATTCGCCAGCGGCAAGATGCTTTTCGGCCTGATGTTTACCCGCCTGCGCAACCTTCAGTTCCTCTTTCAGTTGATCTAACGATCCTGCCATGGGAAATACAACAGTATTAACATTACTGGTATATGATTATATTTTTCTGGATGAAGGAAAACATTACCAGGCGGCGCCTCCTTGGATTTCTCCAGTTCGGCAGTAACAACAGCTAGCTGGGTCCGGCACTCTTCCAGCTCATGAGACAGCATGTTGTTCTTCTCCGTTAGAGCCTGATTATACAATGATCCTCAAATTAGTTGTTTCAACTGCTTCAAGTCTCGGGGGCTACTAGTATATGATTACCAGATCTATACAATGCGTACTTACCCGCATATCTTTCAAATGCTGGTCAGTGGCTCTGGCAAGCCCATCCCGAGCAGCTCGGATGTATGCATCGGCCGAGCTGAAGGCATTGAATGCCTCTTTAGTAAAGCCAGGGTCGCGAAGAGTGGCCCTCCGTCGCCGATGATTCATGGCGCTCTCTACTTCAGAGTTCGTGACGGATGCATCATTCGAATCCTTTGAAGGAGGACAATCCGGCGTCACTCCCGTGTCAGCCCCCGCCCTAGAGGCAGGGTCTGGAACCTGATTGGCGACCGGCAGGATCCCCGGACATAGTCCCGCGAACACTCTTCCTGATAAAACACAGCGGACAATGTCACAGTTCGATGTGACTGCCAGGGGGCATATTTAAAACCATACCTCTGTGATGAAGGCTCGGCCGTGTTGTCATTCGCCTTCCTCTTCGAAGACCTGCCCGGCGCGGGCGCCGCTCTCTTATGAGATGCCTCTGGTGCGGCATGGCGCGCTGAGCGCCTCCCCTTTAGAGCATGAGATAGTGTGGTAGGTGAGGCATAATGAGGAAGCTCTTTCGGAGGAGATGTCTCCTGACTACTTACATATGAGGCGGGAAGGAGGCCAGGATATATGGCCATGATGGCCACTTCTGTACCATCATAGCTCGCCTGGTAGAAGACTCCCTCCTTGAGCTCTACAAATATGTCCGGATTCTCTTTGAATCCGGGATCTAGGTCCCGATTATGATCCTCCGGCTATGGAGCGGGGCTATGGATCCCCGCGACAACCTTCCGCCATTTCTATTAAAAATGGACGGGTTAATGTCAATTAAGCATGACTCAGGGAGAAGATTGAGTAAAGTTGTGGGATTAAAACTCACTCAGTTAGGGGGATTGTACATGGAAAACCCCTCTCATCGCTTAAGACGAGTGAACTCTTCTTTCTCCCCTTTATACAGATCGGCCAATATTGTAGCCAGGGCGGCAGGGGTGTCCGGACCCTTTCGTCCGCAGCATGAGGCGTCATCTTCCCCATTGTAGTGCCACATAGGGAGCCCTCTGAATTGGAGTGGCTGGACACCATGCACTATGGAAGTCACCATTACCTCGATTATTGATAATCCGGATTGGGCAAGTGTCTTTATCTTGCCCATTAATTGTTAAACTTCCGCGCTATCTTCCTCCTCGAGGCTCCGAGGGTGCCAGCTGTGGCGTTTCCTCAATGGAGCGCTGGAAAATTCGGGAAGGCCCATTCAGACTGGGTCGGGGAGAGCGACATCTTCAATATAAAACCACTCCGAGGGCCACTCTTCGGACGCCTTCTTCGGCGTGCCGGACAGGTATCCGGTCCCGGCTATGCGCCATATCTCGGCACCGCCCACCTCGAATACAGATCCCTTTTGGGAGCGAGGGATGAGGCAGAAAAGCTTCCTCCATAACTCAAAATGGGCCTCGCAGCCCGGGAATAACTCGCAAAGAGCGACGAAACCCGCGATGTGCAGGATAGAGGCCGGCGTAAGATTGTGCAGTTGGAGGCTGTAGTACTCCAGGAGACCCCGGAGGAAAGGGTGGATTGGAAATCCGACGCCTCTTAATAAGAAGGAGCCAAAGCACACTCGTTCCCCTGGTTGGATTGGGGAAATTTTCTGCCAGGGCTTCGCCGGTGAAAGAGGTTAATCCTGCCCGAACGGGGACTAGATCCGCGGGGGAAGGAATCCCTGTGTTTGAAGCTTAACCAGCTGGTCATGGGATACCGAACATCTCTCCCAATCACCTTTTTCGGAGCCATGAGGGCAAGAGGAAGAACTGGGAGCGCTAGCCATGTTTGAATGGTTTCTCCTAGCGAGCTCTAAGGATTTTCCGCCTAGGGTGGAAGGGCATATGAGATCCAGTCCTTTAAATAGACGCCTTTTTTTACATGGCTAGGGTGTTATGTGCAAAAAATACTCTGACCTTTTGTATTCGCTCGACACGTGGAAGCAGGAGCAACACAGGCGCAGAAGCCGAAGGGTATGACATTAAATAAGAAGCTGAGTATAACTCTTCGGGTCAGATACTTTGAAGTATTCGGAGAAGGAACCCGCCTTGCAATGCCGAAGACAATCTACGCGCCAGACACATCGTCATTGAAGCCTGGTTCGGGGGCTACTGAGGGAGTCCTGGATTAAGGGGTCCTCGGGCGTCCGGGCTATGTGACGTGGGCCGGACTAATGGGCCGTGAAGATACAAGACAGAAGACTTCCTCTCGTGTCCGGATGGGACTTTCCGTTGCGTGGATGGCAAGCTTGGCGTTCGGATGTGAAGATTCCTTTCTGTGTAAACCGACTCTGTATAACCCTAGGTCCCTCTGGTGTCTATATAAACCGGAGGGTTTAGTCCATAGAGGCAATCATAATCAGAATCATATAGGCTGACATCTAGGGTTTAGCCATTACGATCTCGAGGTAGATCAACTCTTGTAAACCCCATATTCATCCAAGATAATCAAGCAGGAAGTAGGGTATTTCTTCCATCAAGAGGGCCCGAACCTGGGTAAACATCATGTCCATGTCTCCTGTTACCGTCGATCCTCAGATGCACAGTTCAGGACCCCCTACCCGAGATCATCAGGTTTTGACACCGACAACGGTCGATGCTTTTGTTTGCCGTCGAGGTGAGCTGCATCCCATGTCTTACAGTATTTCACATAATTTCTGCAATTGCAGTTTAACTTCTACCCATTTACTAGTTGCCTGTAGGTACACATGTCAGTGGTACTGATCCATCCTTCGACCCGGACGAACGGCTCTCCTCTGTCGTCGCTGACTTTGGGCAAGCTCTGGCCAATATGTAGTGCCCCAGCAACTACCTCTCAGGACTTACCAAGTATGTACTCACCAGTTCAATCTTACCAATACCAATTGCAATTAATGACTATGTTATGTACGGTCGATCTATTAAGCATGTTCTAGTAAACATGCCTAACACGCTTTTTCTACTCTCCCTACCTTTTTATAGACATCTGGGCCATTCTCTGCTCTGGCAGCACCTGCCTTGTGATGTTTAACTATGCCAATTGCATTTTTATCAGTATCGGTTTCAATGTCTATTAAGCCTGTTGCAATTAACAGTTGAATCCATTTTTAAACAGTTGCATTTCAATGGCTACAAACTTACAAAACATGACTTTAGATGTTGTTAAGCCTGTTGCAATTAACAGTTGTATCCATTTTTTAATCTGTCCATTTGCTACCATGCTACTCTCCGCAATGAAGATATACTAGAGATGCTGCCCCATTTGCTATTTTTGGTGATTGCTAACCCTGTTGTACTTAACATGCTTGTCCATGTACTTATGCAGGGTCATAACGGCCGATGCTGTTGTTTGCCGTCAAGGTTAGCTGCATCCCATGTCTTACAGTATTTCACATCATTTGTGCAATTGCAGTTTAACTTCTACCATTTACTGGTTGCCTGTAGGTACACATGTCAGTGGCACTGATCCATGCTTCGACCCGGAGGAATAGCTCGCCTCCGCCGCCATTGACTTTGGGAGGGCTCTGGCCAAGATGAAGTGCCCCAGCAACTACCTCTCGGGACTTACCAAGTATGTACCCACCATTTCAATCTTACCAATACCAGTTGCAATTATTGGCTATGTTTTGTACTGTCGATGTATTAAGCATGTTGTAGTAAACATGCCTAACACATTTGAGCTATTTTCCCTACCTTTTTATAGAGAACTGGGCCATTATCTGCTCTGGCAGCACCTGCCCTGTGATGTTTAACTCTGCCAATTGCATTTTTATCAGTACCGGTTTCAATGGCCATTAAGCCTGTTGCAACTAACAGTTGTATCCATTTTTAAAGAGTTGTATTTCAATGGCTACAAACTTACAAAACATGAATTAGGATGTTGTTAAGCCTGTTGCAATTAACAGTTGTATCCATTTTTTAATCCGTCCCTTTTCTACCGTGCTACTCATTCGAAATGAAGATATCACTACAGATGCTGCCATTTTATTACCATTTGCTATTTATGGTGGATGTTAACCCTATTGTAGTTAACATTGGCTTTCCATGTACTTACACAGGGCTACAATGGGCGATGCTGTTGTTTGCCATCGAGGTTAGCTGCATCCCATGTCTTATACACAATCTATTCCTAAATATAAGTATTTTTAGAGATTCCAATAGACTACATAAGGAGCAAAATGAGTGAATCTAGATTCTAATCTAACTATATCTATAATTCTATATACATCCGTATGTAGTTCACATTGAAATCTAAAAAAAAACTTGTACTTAGGAACATACGTAGTTGTATTTTACATCATTTGTGCAATCTCAGTTTAGCTTCTAACATTTACTGGTCGCTTCTGGTACATATATGAGGGGTACTGATCCACGCTTTGATCCCTTTTGCTTATGGGGCAATGAGATATTCATGAACAAGCGTCAAGTGAGGAAACTAAGAAAGATTGTTAGGCGAAAGAAACAGGTGACTGGAATTAAGCTCTTTATTTACACTTTGTCGAAGACAACAATGAACTTTAGGATGGTAAGTAATGTGTTGCCTTTTCCCCCTGCCCACAACAAGTTACTCTATTAGACCTCAGTATCTGATATTTTTCTCTTTTCAGTGGTTTCCGAAGCTATTTACTGATGATTACCTTGCAAACTACATGACCGGAGTGGAGGCAACTAAAGTTAAAGTATATAATTCATGCTACCATGATATTGCTCTAGAAGTCTTCCTGAAGGCGGTGAAGGATGCGCGGGCGATCGTCAGAAGGGGTTGGACAAAAGTGGTTCATGCCTATGGCATGCAGGAAGGCACAATATGGGCATTCCGCTTCTTCAACACCATCGGCAGTCAAAATGATTTACACTTGTCTCTTCACCTTTACCGCCTTTAAATTATGTGGTTCATCATAGTTAACTGCTGCCTAATCCTGTAATTACTAAACATATTGTACTGGCAGTTTTATTTATGGATTCGTTGTTGAACCATTGTGATGAGAATTTGAATTGCACGTTCTGTATTTCAAAATTTCCAATTAGAATTATAAATTATAGGCAAAAATAAAAAGAGAACAGACGGTCATGGAACTTTGCAAACGGTTCTGGCAGTAAAAGCGCTTGTGATGGATAGCCCTATGCCACACAGTTTTCTACATCAAACTGTGTGTGATGTAGTTAATGAAAGCAAACAGTTAACCAAGGCAGAGCGTGTGTGATAGTTACACCTTTCACACACGAGCGTATACATAAAACCGTGTGGGATGTACATCCGAATGGAAACGTTTTCCCTGGATTGAGTGTGTGGGATGTACATAAGAACGGAAACATATTCCTTGGATTGACTGTGTGTGATATACATACGAACGGAAATGTTTTTTCTTGGATTCACCATGTGGGATGTACATACCTACGGAAATTCTTTTCTCGGATTACCATGTGGGATGTACATACCTACGGAAATGATTTTCTCGGATTACCGTGTGGGATATACATACCTACGGAAATGATTAGGTTTCGATGCCTCGCCCGATCGCACACGGCCCCAGCCTGGGTCCCAGGAGGGCCTATCCCCGATGATTTCTAGGTTGTGTGGGAAGGACACCCTATCGCACACACTCACTTGGCGACGGTTCCAAATGCCGTCGCGGAAAGGGGTTAAAACTTGTTTGTTTAGGACCAACGTGTACCAGTGCCAGTCATGGCGCTAGCATAGTAATGAGCAATGAGGCATCAAATCACAAAGTTGCACCTTTCCCGCAGTTAAGTTGGAGGGAAGAAGTAATAATTCTAAAAAAGAAGTTGGAGGGACGAAGCAACCATCATTTCACTCGTTGCTGAATCCGCTTCTCCCTCATCTTCTTGAAGTTAACCACGTGTTGCTTCTGCCGTTGTTCTGCCTCATGTGGGACGCGGATCGGCTTGGTAAAGCACTGACACATGGAACCGCATGTTAGCAAACCGCCAGGCCAACATCGTCCTCTAAAAATAAGAAACCTCCCTGCCATCGTCCGGCAAAATCAGCTCCTTTTTACTAATCTTGATACTATAATTTTTTAGATCAATATAATCAAGATTTGTATAGATAGCACACACGAGAAAAACCAAGTAGTACGGTTAAGAGCATCCACAATGTGTAGCCAAATGTGAAAATAGATTTTGGCATCGATGGGAACCATTGTGGATGGTGCTGCCAAAGCCAAAAAGATGGAACCGAAGCTCCCTAATTGATTGATTGAAGGAACAGAAAAATGCAACCTCTCTCCTCTTTCTCCCGTGCTTGGACGCATGTACAGTATAGAGCACAGAGTCTACTCCCCTGTCCCTTCTATCACAAATCACAAAGCAGTGAGGCATCAAATCACAAAGCACAAACGATGCAACCATCAATTCACTCTTCGCTGACTCCACTTCTCCATTGTCTTCTTTGAGAAACCACCTTACCGCACTAAGCTGGACGGACGACACTATTGTGTAGTACTAGTACATTTACGCGTCCTTTGGTTCAATGGACTTCCTGGATGCAAATAAGGCGGTTGTCTCGGCTTGCAGGCGGCACTTGCGAACGAATTACCGTGGTCTCCCTCAATGGTGTTCTCCGTCAACGCACTTTGCCAAACCACAATGTTCGAGATATCGTCGACGTCACCGCAATGGGGAAGGAAGTCAAATAGTTACTACATCCATTTTTTTGTACACAAGGCCAGTATATCAAAATTAAAATTTGCAGAAGGCCACTAACACTAATCAAGGAAAAATTGATGGGGTTTGCCTCGTACTAGCAACCAAGGATATTACAATACCCTTGCATGCATGCGGAAGTGAGAAGGTTGGTTTGCATGGTGCTGCATTAATCAAGCAATGAGAAGAGAGATGGTTAGCTCTTTGGGCGTTGGAGAAAAAATACACATTAATTGACACATCAAACGAGGATTTGTATCGATCAATCCCACGAAAGAAAACCCCGCCTTTGTTTTTTAACACAAGTAGTACTCCTACGTACGTACTTGTATCCTGTTTGGGTCTAGGCCCCTTGCATTGCCATACTTTGCCACACATTTTTGCCAAGCTTGCCAAAAGTTTTCAAAATGAAAAGGAGGTACACTTGCGCATGGCTGTCGCGGTCGCACCGCACCGTCACACAGTCGCTCCTACACGCCGCAAACCCAACCAAGGGAACACACCCTCACTGACACGTGCTACTGCATGTGATCAAACCAAACTCAGCCATCCTACCGCTGACACATAATTTTCGTTCATATAGTATGTTTATACAACCGCATGTTGGGGAAGATCCGTACGACCCGTGCGGTGGTCTATTGGGGAAGAAGAAGAG
Organism: Triticum aestivum; assembly: GCF_018294505.1. Taxonomy (NCBI): domain Eukaryota; kingdom Viridiplantae; phylum Streptophyta; class Magnoliopsida; order Poales; family Poaceae; genus Triticum; species Triticum aestivum. The sequence continues at coordinate 345,139,225 of NC_057805.1, read as the reverse complement.
GTGAGGTGTAAGTGCATCTAGTGCCACCCCTAGTTGGTTTTGGAGTATTGACGACAAACATGGTTGAGGGACTAATGTGTTTGTGAGAATTTCAGGATAACACAGGTAGTAGTCCCTTATTGATTCGGTTTACCTACCAAAGATGACCCCCTAAAAATGTATGAAGACATTGAAGACAATGGTGGCTCGTGAAGACATTCACGATGAAGATTATGACATGTGAAGACATTCACTTGAAGACTATGAAGTGCGAGGAGATAGTTGTTTCGTAGTTTCCTTTTCTTCTTTGTTGAGTCATAGGAACCACCGTACTGTTAAGTGGGGTCCAAGTGAACAAAGTCAGAGTGAATGATGTGATGCTCAACCAAAATCCTATGTCCTCGAGCGAAGACGATGAGAGAAAATCTTATCCAGAGTTGGATGAGTTAGCTTTACTTGTAGCCCAAGTCAAGCTGTCGCGTGTGTTTGAAATCCGACCGTTGGACAGGTGTCGGTTCCTTAGTGACCCAGGGTCATTTCAGACATATCAGGTCGGGTTGCCTCCTGGCTATAAATAGCCCACCCCCTACACCATAAATTGGTGGCTGCTTAGAGTTAGTGCACGACTTTTGTCGTTTGAGAGCAACCCACCTCCGAAGCCTTTGAGAGAGAGAGAGAGAGAGATCCTTGCGAGGACAAAGCCCAAAACACCCAGAGCCAAAGAGTGTTAGGCATCACTGAAGTCTTTCTGTCCGTGTTACTTGAAGACTTGTTACACTTGAGGACTGCGAATCCTCGAGCCGGTTAGGCATCGCGTTCTGAGCATCCAAGAGTCATTGTGGATCGCCGATGAACGAAGTCCATGAAGGTTTGGAAGTCTACCTTGAAGACTTACCAGAGTGATTGGGCGAGGACTGGGTGTCCTTAGATCAAGGGGAATAAGGTAAAGACGTGGTCTTCTGAGTTCAATCTCAGCCTCCCTAACCAGACGTACAGTTGTCACAACAACTGGAACTGGTCTACCAAATCCTTTTCTTCGCCAAGCAACTGGTTCTATCCCCCACTTCCCTTTACTTTACTGTTTGTCTTCGTGAATTCATTGCTTGCCTGTCTGATCTGTTTGACTTCACTGTGTGAAGACTATTACCTGTTTGGCTTCGTACTATCTTCCATCCTGATCCATACTACCTAGCTGCTGGTAGTGTTCATACTTTCATTACATTGCATACTTGACTATGGCTTGTCTAGTGTAGTCTATCTTCCGCTGCATATTAATAGGTTCATTTCATCTGTTTGTCTTCAAAGACCTCGTGTTTTGAAGACTTCCATAAAAAATCGCCTATTCACCCCCCCTCTAGTCGATAATTAGCACTTTCAATTGGTATCAGCGCAAGGTGCTCCCTTGTTCTGTGTGATTCGGTTTAACCACCTAGAGTTTTATCTATGTTGACTGCAGGGATAATCAAGGTCTCCGTTGCGTGCCCAGTCCTCGATGGCACTGATTACCCTACTGGAAGAATAAGATGCGCATGCATCTTGAAGCCATTGACGTCGACCTCTGGTATGTCGTCAGGAATGGCATTCCCAAGGACGGTGAAGGCGTCACCGCTGCTGATATCAAGAGGTTCATTCAACTGGATTCGACCGCCAAGAACATCATCTATGGTCATCTGACCAAAGGACAGTATGGCCGTGTGAGTGCATTGGAAACTGCGAAGCTAGTCTGGGACTGGCTCTCCAAGGTCAACGAAGGCATCTCAACTCAGAGAGATTCAAGGATTGATGTTCTTCGCAACCTCTTCAACCGCTTCAAGAGAAACGACAATGAGAATGTCCAGCTCAGATTTGATCGCCTCGCTGATATCACAAATGAGCTTCGCGCTCTTGGCGCCACTAAGGTCACCAAGCACGAAATCGTCAAGAAGCTCCTGAGATCACTTGACAGCTCATTTGACACCCTGGCCCTGATGATACAAGAACATCTTGACTTCAAATATCTCGATTTGTCTGACATGCTTGAGAGGCTCAACACACATGAGTTCCAGCTATCTGAGAAAAGAGACATCTATGGCCCCAACTATGGCCGAACCCGTGCTTTAGAGGCAAAGGTTGTTTCCTCATCTGAAGAAGAATCTGACTGCAGTACTGAGGATCCTGAAGACATTGGAAAGGAGCTAGCTATGGTCGTGAAGAAGTTCTAGAAGTTCTCCAAAAAGAATCGCTTCGGAAAGTCTTGAAGATCCAGCTCAAGAAATGATGAGGCTTCCACTCGTGACCACAAGAAGAGAACATGCCACAAATGCAAGAAGCATGGCCACTACATCTCTGAGTGTCCTCAATGGGACAAGGAATCTAAGAAGAAGAAGAAGAAGAAGAAGAAGAAGAAGAGCAAGGAATATGATTCTAACGACAAGAAGAAGAAGATTTCCTCAAAGTCTTCTTCCAAGTCTTCATCAAAGTCTTCGTCTCACAAGAAGAGCTCATCAAGGCTCGTGCGTTTGTTGGCAAGGAGATGGATTCAGAGGAGGAGTCTGCTTCTGAGGAGGCAGAGGCAGAGTCTGAGGAGGAGTCTGACTCGGGCGTGGCAAGCTTGGCTGTAGCTTCGGCATTCGTCGCCAAGTCCATCTTCAACACTGAAGGCAATGCTCACGCCCCCGACGCTGAAGCCGATGATGAGGACGACTCTGCTCCGACCTACTACTTCATGGAACGAGGTGCCAAGGTAAACTCACGCGATGCTTACTTTCAAACATCTAGTGAAGGTGACTCTGAATGTGAATCCAAACCTAGCTATAAGAGACTTGCTAAAATTTCAACTGAACAACAAACTGCTATGGAACATATTCAAAAGTTGCTAGACAAAAGCGATGGCCTATTGGACGCGCAAATGAATCAAACTCAGTCCTTAATTGAAGACATAAAAAATCTGTACGGTAAGTACGAGGAACTTGAAAGTCGTCATGAAATTTTCTCAGCTACTCATGAGAAGCTTTACTATGATTATCTTCAAAGGAAGCAAGAACTTGAGAATCTGAAATCGTCTCATGAAGATCTTCAAAAGGAGAACGATTCACTTCAAGCTCAACAGATCAGTTCTGCTCAGGAAGACGTTGAGCCACTTTGTTTAAAATGTCTTGAGTATGATAATGCTGTCTCTGTTGCTGAATGTTCTACTGCTGCTATTGTTGCAATATCTTCAACTGATGATGTGCTCACTAACCCCTCTTCCGAGGATACCACTACTATTGCTGATGAGAATGCTAGGTTGAAGACTTTGCTTGAAACAGGGATTTACAAAAGCCTCAAAGGGCATCAGACACTATGTCATGTCCTCAAGAAGAAGATCCTAAACCGAAACCCTAGGAAAGAGGGTGTTGGGTTCGAGAGGAAAATGAACATTGATGGTTCATACTAGAAGCCTGAGCAGTACCCCAAAACCACATGGGTTGCTGCAAAGGGACCTTCAGTGGATCCATCTACCTTATATGGATTCACTTGTGCTAACCCAATTATCATTGATTAATCCTTTGATGCAAACTATAAACTGTTTAAGAATCAAAATGGTGAAGTGTTTGCCAGGTATATTGGTACTAACTGCAGGAATGGGCCACCCTTGAAGAAGATCTAGGTGCCCAAAAGTTGTCTTGAGAAGCTTCATGTGAATGTCATCATGACACCACCTGGGAAGAAGACAAATCCTAGACGAAAGGCTTCATATGGTCCAAAGGCTTCATACAGACAAAGGACCTGCCAGGGTCACCCTAACGCCAATGTTTTGCAGGGAAACCATACTCGAACCTAGGAATATGAGCGTGTTTCTTCAAACCGCTATGTTCATAAGACCAAGAACTTTTCTGCTTATTCTTATGAGTATTATTCACCTCCTGCAAGGCTGTTTGCTAGGGCTCCAAAGCTGAAGTTCTCAGATGCTGCACTTAGACTCATTGCTTCTAAGCCACCCCTGAAAATGTGGGTGGTTAAGAAGAATTAACTCTCTTTTGCAGGGAAAGGTCTCCAGCCTGGAATCAAAAGCTTCAGGCACTAATGCTGGGGACCTAAAACATCTTGTGGGATGCAAGATAAATTGCCAAAATGGTCTGACGATGTATTTCGTCCCAGGATTTCTTGACAATCATTCTATCTACCCTAACAAGGATCTAAACCTTGATAGTATGCTTGTTCGACAAATGTTTATGCTTCACACTTCTCTTTGTGAAGCCTATCCCCCAAACTGCAATGTAGGGTACGGCTCCGAAGGCTACTGAGTGGATCATGGACAGTGGATGCACTAACCACATGACTGGTGATCTAAGTCTTCTTATGGATACAACCCTACGTCCGTCTGACAAAAGTCACATCACATTTACTGACACTCGTAAAAGCAAGGTATTGGGCCTAGGTAGAGTTGCAATCTCAAAGGATCAGCACATGGATAACACTACAAAAAAAGACACATCCGTGACATTTTGGGTCGAACGAATTTTTTTCTGTCATGCTTATGACACTTCTTTGACGATAATTGTGACAAAACCTGGTATCATCATAGATGTGGTGGGATCCTACTTCTATGACAAAAAATCATGACAGAAACTAGGCTTTCATCCTGGGCAGGCCGGAGACACAGTTGCATGACATTCTTTGGGCCGTCCATGACAGAAAAAACCGTGGTAGAAGCGAGGGCGAGGAAAATATCGGGGAGTTCCTGGTTACGGTGGGTGGTCGGGGCCGAGCGATGCACGGAGGTTTGCGCGTTTCTCTCGTACACGTACGCACGTGTGTGCGAGGCGTTGCGCTCCAACTGAACCCGATCGAGGCGTTGGGCTCTAACTGACCCGAGCGATTGAACTAGCTACGTTACTGAACCCCGATCGATCCCTTGATGTTAACTGAACCCGAGTGATTCCTTCGCTACTGCTGCTAACTGAAGCCGATCGATGTTGCCTCTTGATGAACAGTGAGCGCTGTTGGGGGGGGGGGGTTTGATGAATAGTTCCTGGTGGGGAAGGATGAACAGGACCCCGTGGTAGTAGAGGACGTTGCCGCTGGATGAATAGGGCCCCGATCGAGCCGGTTGGGGGTGGATGAATAGGACCCCGTGGAGGGCTGGATGAACAGGACCCCGTGGAGGGCTGGTTGAATAGTAGCCGGTGGAGGGCTGGATGAACAGTAGTGTAACACCCCGCATGTAACTTGCCATATTTGTAACTCCGACTCTTGCCATTTCCGGCTATGTGATATGTTTTTCCCTCCGTTGTCGGGTTTTATCTTTCGTTTTGTATTTTGTCATGTCATGCATTTTCTTATCATGTCATCATGTGCATTGCATTCGCATACGTGTTCGTCTCATGCATTCGAGCATTTCCCCGTTGTCCGTTTTCCAATCCGGCGCTCCTATCTCCTCCGGTGCACCCCTCTAATTTTCTTTCGTGTGCGTGTGTCAAACTTTCTCGGAATGGACCGAGGCTTGTCAAGTGGTCTTTATATACCACCCGGAGACTACCGGTCAAGTTTCGTTCCATTCGGAGGTCGTTTGGTACTCCAACGGTTAACCGGGCATCCGCAAAGTCCATTTGAGTGTCCAGCAAAAAAACCCTCCAAAACCAGCCCAAAACCCACCAAACTCTCTTCCATGCTCTAGGTCGTTCGATCACGATCGTGTGGGCAAAAACCGCACCTCATTTGGAGCCTCCTAGCTCCCTCTACCTATAAATATGTGGGCATCCCGAAATACAACCGCAGTCTAACCCTAGCCCTCTCCCTCCGCGCCGCGCCGGGCGCGTCCGCTCCGGCCGGACCACGTCCGCCGCCGCCCGCCCGCGCCTCGCCGGCGCCGCCCTCCGCCGCCCCGGCCGACGCCCCTCCTCCGGCCGCCTCCTCCCCTTCCTCCGTCGCCCCTCCGGCTCCTCTTCCTCCCGCCGGCGACCGCCATGGTCGAGCTCGAGGAGCCAGCCCTCGATCCGATCTGGTACAGGCCCCCCGTTGACTTCCCTCGCGTCCGTTTTTTTTCGAAGTCATAAAATTTCATCAGCATATGCCCCTGTTCGTATTGCGATAACTTCATGCATGTAGCTCCGATTCACGCGTGTAATATGTCAAATTGTTCGCCTCGTGATGCTCTTCATTTTGTTCAATTGCACCATGTTCATTAGAGGTCATCTTGATGCCCAAATCTTCGTTGGAAGAGGGCTAGTTGCTGTTAATCTCTGGTTCTTATCAGAACTTGGAGATTTGTCATTTTTGTATCATTTATTCTGTGTATCTTTTGAGCACGAGATCTACATGTGTTTTGAAGTATGCCATGCCATCTTTGCAGTGGTATAGTCCATGTATTTTTGTGATCTCTTTGGTGACTAGGACAAGCATGCAAAGTAGGCCCCATAATATTTCTGATTTCAGGGACTTAATGATCTCTCTGTCTTTGTCTTCTGTAATTTTGTTGCCATGTAAACTTGATGCTACAGAGAGATCCATGCATATTTTGGAGATGTTCAGTAAGGATGTTTTGTAGCTATAGTTGTAATTGATCCATTCCTGTAATTCGTTGCAATTTTAGAGTAACATAGCATGATTCAATCTTGCTCTACTTTTGCTATAAAATATTTCTGGCAGATTCTTAACATGATATGCATTTTTGCCAAGCTTATTATAGTTGATCCATACATGCTATGCAATTTTTCTTACCATGAATAGCTTCATAAATATTCCATCTTGCTGTAGGTATCCTTGTTTTGTCATGCATTGCTCTGTAGTGAGTGCATCAAGCTCACAAAGAGGCCTACATATTAATATTTCTGCCATGCTCTGTTTTCTGCAAGTCTCAAACCTGATAACGAAACTTGCTATGTTTACATGCTTGCCATCATATCTTCTGGTCCTTTTTGGCTTATGGTCAGTAAGGGACTTTTGTCATGTGCATTTAGTAGAACACTTCCATGCTTTGTTTTGCTATGTTAAGTTCCTGTAGAATGTTGTTTTCGTGCTCTGAACATTGCTACCTGATGCTGTTCACTGCCATGTCCAGTTTTTCACTAAGTCTGTGAACCTGTAATCTTTTGCACTTTTGCCATGCTTGTTTGAGCTTGATATGTTGTGAACTAGCCGTAGCTCAGTGTTCATCTTTTGTCAAGCATCTCCTGTAGATTACTGCCATGTGCTTTGTTGCTATGGTGGGGTGCTGTAGCATTGCTGTTTGTTGCATTTTAAGTGCTATCTTGCTGTTTATCGCAGATTAGTGTCATTCTTGTTTTGCTTGCCATTTGCAAACCGTGCATCCGATTCCGGTGATCTTTATATCGATGTCGACCGAAGTCACCTCATCTTTCCAGTGGCATTCTTGGTTTGCCAAGTTACTGCCATGTTCATCTTTTTCCTTCCGGAGCACGCATATGCATCGCATATCATATCTTGCATATCATACATGTTTTGCATCATGTTGCTTGCGCATTTCTCGTTGTTGATTGTGGTTTTGTTTGTTTGTGTTCTTGTCTTGGGTAGAGCCGGGAGACGAGTTCGTGTACGAGGAACCTGTCGAGTACGCTTACGAGGATCAAGCTTTCGACAACTCTGAGAACCTTGCAGGCAAGATGACCACCCCTCGAAATCACTTCTATCTTTGCTATGCTAGTTGTTCGCTCTATTGCCATGCTCGCTACCTATCACTTGCTATATCATGTCTCCTATTTCAGCCATGTCAGCCTCTAACCATCCTCTCCTAGCAAACCATTGTTTGGCTAAGTTACCGCTTTTGCTCAGCCCCTCTTATAGCGTTGCTAGTTGAAGGTGAAGTTGAAGTTTGTTCCATGTCGGAACATGGATATGTTGGGATATCACAATATCTCTTATTTAATTAATGCATCTATATATATTTGGTAAAGGGTGGAAGGCTCGGCCTTATGCCTGGTGTTTTGTTCCACTCTTGCCGCCCTAGTTACTGTTATACCGGGATTATGTCCCTTGAGTTTGCGTTCCTTACGCGGTCGGGTGATTTATGGGACCCCCTTGACAGTTCGCCTTGAATAAAACTCCTCCAGCAAGGCCCAACTTTGGTTTTACCATTTGCCGCCTAAGCCTTTTCCCCCGGGTTTTCGCGAGCCCGAGGGTCATCTTTATTTAAACCCCCAGGCCAGTGTTCCTCTGAGTGCTGGTCCAAACTAGAGCCACTTGCAGCGCCACCTTCGGGAAACTCGATGATTGGTTTTAGCTGTACGTAGTGTTCATCCGGTGTGCCCTGAGAACGAGATATGTGCAGCTCCTATCGGGATTTGTCGGCACATTCGGGCGGCTTTGCTGGTCTTGTTTTACCATTGTCGAGATGTCTTGTAAACCGGGATTCCGAGACTGATCGGGTCTTTCCGGGAGAAGGTTTATCCTTCGTTGACCGTGAGAGCTTATGATGGGCTAAGTTGGGACACCCCTGCAGGGTATTATCTTTCGAAAGCCGTGCCCGCGGTTATGAGGCAGATGGGAATTTGTTAATGTCCGGTTGTAGATAACTTGTCACTTGACCCAATTAAAATACATCAACTGCGTGTGTAGCCGTGATGGTCTCTTCTCGGCGGAGTCCGGGAAGTGAACACGGTCTGAGTTTTGTATGACGTAAGTAGGTGTTCAGGATCACTTCTTGGTCATTGCTAGATGACGTCCGTTCCGTTGCTTCTCTTCCCGCTCTCATTTGCGCAAGTTAGCCAGCATATATGCGTTTGCCGCTGCAGCTCCACCTCACTACACCATCTTTTCCTACAAGCTTAAATAGTCTTGATCTCGCGGGTGTGAGATTGGTTCCAGCAATACAAAGATTCCAGAGGAGGTCGTGTGATCACTTGGACTGACTTCTATCGGGACTTCAAAGCGCACCACATTCCACAAAGTGTTGTTGAGAGCAAGCGTGACGAGTTCCGCAATCTCAAGCAAGGCAACATGTCTGTGTATCAATACAACATTCAGTTTCAGAAACTTGCTCGCTTCGCTAAACAAGACGTTCCTGATGAGAAGAGCATGATCTATCACTTCAGAGGTGGCCTTAAAGAGGATCAGCAGTTAGCTCTCGTTCTTGTTGAGCCTACTCACTTTGATCAATTCTACAATATGGCACTGAAGCAAGAGGCTGCTCAGCTCAAGTGTGAGGCTTCTAAGAAGAGAGTCAGAGACGCAGTTCAGTCTTCTTCTTCCTCACTTGTGACAGCTAAGCAACAGAAGTTCTGGTTGCCTCCTCCTCCTCCGTTTCGTCAGCCTTACCAGCAGAAGAACAAAGGTGGCCATGGTTCTAACAACTCTTCCAACTCTGGCTATCAGAACAAGTCTCAGAATCAAGCTCCAAAGTCCAATGCTCCTTATCACCGTCCACTCTCAGAGGTGACTTGCAACAAATGTCAGCAGAAAGGTCACTATGCTAACAAGTGCTTCAACCAGAGGCGTCTTCCTCCCCCTCGTCCTGTCAAATCTTCCAGCAATGCAGTGGTCAAGCATAATCCAAAGTCTGCTAAGGTGAACATGATGAATGCAGCTCAAGCGGAGGAATCTACTGATGTGATAATGGGTAATCTTCCTGTTAACGATATTCCTGCAAAAGTTCTTTTTGATACTGGTGCATCTCTTTCTTTCATTTCAAGACCTTTTGTTGCCAAGCATGAATTTGTGACGGAAAAGATCCCTATGCCGATGAAGGTTGTGTCTCCGGGCAAACAAATGACATCTAATAATTGTGTCCCGGATGTTTCCATCAAGATAGGCGACTACAAATTTCAGTCTTCTCCAATTGTTCTTGGTGACTCGGATATTGATCTTATTCTCGAGATGGACTGGCTTTCTAAGCACAAGGCTCAACTTGATTGTGCTGCCAGGGAAATTCAATTGACACGCTCGTCTGAGGATGTGATTATCTATGCCGCTCGTGATGAAACCATTCGGTTTTTCTCTCTCAATGAGAAGGGCGAATTGAATGCCATCTCTCAAATTCCAGTCGTTTGCGAGTATCAAGATGTCTTTCCAGAAGAGCTTCCGGGTATGCCTCCTCATCGGCCAGTTGAGTTCGTTATCGAACTAGAGCCTGGCACTGAACCCATTTGCAAGCGTCCATACAAGCTTGGACCCAACGAGCTAAAGGAATTGAAGAAACAGCTCGATGAACAAGAACGTCTGGGTTTGATCAGACCGAGTTCTTCTCCATGGGGTTGTGGTGTTCTTTTTGTCAAGAAGAAGGATGGCACGGACCGACTTTGTGTCGACTACCATCCATTGAACAAGAAGACAATCAAGAACAAGTATCCACTTCCCAACATCAATGAGCTATTTGAGCAACTTAAAGGTGCTAAAGTATTCTCGAAGCTTGACCTTCGTATGGGTTATCATCAGATTCGCATTCGTGAAGAAGATATTCCCAAGACAGCATTCAGAACAAGCTTTGGTTCTTATGAATATACTGTCGTGTCTTTCGGCCTTGTCAATGCTCCTCCAGTGTTCTCTCGGATGATGAATTTCATCTTCAACCCCTATACCAATGAATTCGTTCTGGTGTATCTCGATGATATCTTGGTCTTCTCCAAGAATAAGCAGGATCATGCCAAACATTTGCGATTGGTGCTCGACAAGCTCAGAGAGTATCAATTCTATGCGAAGTTCTCTAAATGTGAGTTTTGGCTCGATGAAGTTCTTTTCTTGGTCACATCATCTCTGCCAAGGGAATCGCTGTTAACCCCGAGAAGGTGTCCGCAGTTCTGGATTGGGAACCTCCTCAAAATGTCAAGCAGCTCCGCAGTTTTCTGGGTCTTGCAAGCTATTGCCGAAGATTCGTTGAGAATTTCTCCAAGATTGCAAAGCCTCTTTCCAACCTCCTACAGAAGCATGTGAAATATGTCTGGTCTCCTGAGTGTGACGTTGCTTTCAACACTCTCAAAGAGAAACTAGTCACAGCTCCTGTCTTGACTCCTCCTGATGAATCCAAGCCGTATGAAGTTTTCTGTGATGCTTCTCTCCAAGGTCTCGGTGTTGTGTTAATGCAAGAGAAGAAAGTTGTGGCCTATACCTCTCGGCAGTTGAAGCCCAACGAGAAGAACTACCCCACTCACGATCTTGAGTTGGCGGCAGTTGTCCATGCGTTGATTACATGGAGACATCTCTTGTTGGGAAGACAAGTGGACAGTTTCACTGATCACAAGAGTCTCAAGTATATCTTCACTCAGCCCAACCTCAACCTCAGGCAGACTCGATGGGTCGAAATGATTCAAGAGTACAATCCGAGTATTGAATATACTCCAGGCAAGGCTAATGTCATTGCAGATGCTTTAAGCAGGAAGGCTTATTGCAACAGCTTAATCCTCAAGCCTTTCCAACCGGATCTTTGTGAAGCTTTCCGCAAGCTGAATCTCCAAGTTGTTCCTCAAGGCTTTCTTGCCAACCTCATAGTATCTCCTACTTTGGAAGATCAAATTCGTGAGGCACAACTCCTTGATGCCATGGTGAAGAAGGTGAAACGTGGTATCGACAAGGGTCTTTCCAAATACAAGTGCTATCGCATTGATGACAGAGACACTTTGTTCTTCGAGGACCGGATTGTGGTTCCGAAAGGTGATCTAAGGAAAGTCATAATGAACGAGGCGCACAATTCTCTCCTTTCCATTCATCCTGGAAGTACGAAGATGTATCATGACCTCAAGCAGTCGTATTGGTGGACTCGAATGAAGCGAGAAATTGCTCAATTCGTGAATGAATGTGATGTCTGCAGAAGAGTGAAAGCAGAACACCAACGACCAGCTGGTCTCCTCCAACCTCTTGCTATTCCGGAATGGAAGTTTGATCATATCGAAATGGACTTCGTGACTGGATTTCCAAAGTCCAAGCGCGGAAATGATGCTATCTTTGTTGTCATCGACAAGCTCTCTAAAGTGGCTCATTTCCTTCCTATCAAAGAATCCATCACAGCAGCTCAGCTGGCAGAGCTTTACACCTCCAGAATTGTCTCCTTGCACGGCATTCCACAATTGATTTCTTCAGATCGTGGAAGCATCTTCACCTCTAAGTTCTGGGACTCCTTCCAGAAGGCCATGGGCACAAACATTCGCTTCAGCATAGCTTTCCACCCTCAAACTAGTGGCCAAGTCGAGCGAGTCAATCAAATTCTTGAAGATATGCTCAGGGCTTGTGTCATCTCCTTTGGCATGAAATGGGAAGATTGTCTTCCTTATGCTGAATTCTCCTACAACAACAGTTTCCAAGCGAGTTCGGGCAACGCCCTATTCGAGATTCTCTATGGCAGAAAGTGCCGTACTCCTCTCAATTGGTCAGAGACTGGTGAACGCCAACTTCTTGGCAATGACTTAATCACTGAAGCTGAAGAAATGTGTAAAGTCATCCGTGATAATCTCAAAGCCGCGCAATCGCGCCAGAAGAGTTACTATGATAGTAAGCATCGTGATTTGGCTTTCGAGTTCGGAGACCATGTCTACCTCCGCGTCTCTCCAATGAAAGGCACTCGTCGCTTCGGTATCAAAGGGAAGCTTGCCCCTAGATACGTGGGTCCTTTCAAGATCATTGGCAAAAGAGGCGACCTCGCCTATCAACTTGAGCTTCCTTCCAACTTCACGAACGTGCACGATGTGTTCCACGTGTCACAGCTCCGCAAGTGCTTCAAGACGCCTGAGCGCACTATCAACTTCGAAGAGATTGACCTCCAAGAAGATTTGTCTTATCATGGTCACCCCGTTGCTATTCTTGAAGAAACTGAGCGCAAGACTCGCAACAAGTCTATCAAATTCCTGAAAGTGAAGTGGTCGCACCATTCCGACCGGGAAGCCACCTGGGAACGCGAGGACCATCTCCGTTCCGAATACCCGGAGTTCTTTCAGTCCTAGATCTCGGGACGAGATCCTCTCGTAGTGGTGGAGTGTTGTAACACCCCGCATGTAACTTGCCATATTTGTAACTCCAACTCTTGCCATTTCCGGCTATGTGATATGTTTTTCCCTCCGTTGTCGGGTTTTGTCTTTCGTTTTGTATTTTGTCATGTCTTGCATTTTCTTATCATGTCATCATGTGCATTGCATTCACATACGTGTTCGTCTCATGCATCCGACCATTTTCCCTGTTGTCCGTTTTCCAATCCGGCGCTCCTATCTCCTCCGGTGCACCCCTCTAGTTTTCTCGGAATGGACCGACGCTTGTCAAGTGGTCTTTATATACCACCCGGAGACTACCGGTCAAGTTTCGTTCCATTCGGAGGTCGTTTGGTACTCCAACGGTTAACCGGGCATCCGCAAAGTCCATTTAAGTGTCCAGCAAAACCCCCCTCCAAAATCAGCCCAAAACCCACCAAACTCTCTTCCATGCTCTAGGTCGTTCGATCACGATCGTGTGGGCGAAAACCGTACCTCATTTGGAGCCTCCTAGCTCCCTCTACCTATAAATATGTGGGCATCCCGAAATACAACCGCAGTCTAACCCTAGCCCTCTCCCTCCACGCCGCGCCGGACGCGTCCGCTCCGGCCGGACAACGTCCGCCGCCGCGCGCCCGCGCCTCACCGGCGCCGCCCTCCGCCGCCCCGGCCGGCGCCCCTCCTCCGGCCGCCTCCTCCCCTTCCTCCGTCGCCCCTCCGGCTCCTCTTCCTCCCGCCGGCGACCGCCATCGTCGAGCTCGAGGAGCCAGCCCTCGATCCGATCTGGTACAGCCCCCCGTTGACTTCGCTCGCGTCCGTTTTTTCCTGTCATAAAATTTCATCAGCATATGCCCCTGTTCGTATTGCGATAACTTCTTGCATGTAGCTCCGATTCGCGCGTGTAATATGTCAAATTGTTCGTCTCGTGATGCTCTTCATTTTGTTAAATTGCACCATGTTCATTAGAGGTCATCTTGATGCCCAAATCTTCGTTGGAAGAGGGCTAGTTGCTGTTAATCTCTGGTTCTTATCAGAACTTGGAGATTTGTCATTTTTGTATCATTTATTCTGTGCATCTTTTGAGCATGGGCTCTACATGTGTTTTGAAGTATGCCATGCCATCTTTCCAGTGGTATAGTCCCTGTATTTTTTTGATCTCTTTGGTGACTAGAACAAGCATGCAAAGTAGGCCCCGTAATATTTCTGATTTCAGGGACTTAGTGATCTCTCTAAGTCTTTGTCTGCTGTAATTTTGTTGCCATGTAAACTTGATGCTACAGAGAGATCCATGCATATTTTGGAGATGTTCAGTAAGGATGTTTTGTAGCTATAGTTGTAATTGATCCATTCCTGCAATTGTTTGCAATTTTAGAGTAACATAGCATGACTCAATCTTGCTCTACTTTTGCTATAAAATATTTCTGGCAGATTCTTAACATGATATGCATTTTTGCCAAGCTTATTATAGTTGATCCATACATGCTATGCAATTGTTCTTACCATGGATAGCTTCATAAACATGCCATCTTGCTGTAGGTATGCTTTTTTTGTCATGCATTGCTCTGTAGTGAGTGCATCAAGCTCACAAAGAGGCCTACATATTAATATTTCTGCCATGCTCTGTTTTCTGTGTCTCAAACCTGATAACGAAACTTGCTATGTTTACATGCTTGCCATCATATCTTCTGGTCCTTTTTGGCTTATGGTCAGTAAGGGACTTTTGTCATGTGCATTTAGTAGAACACTTCCATGCTTTGTTTTGCTATGTTAAGTTTCTGTAGCATGTTGTTTTCGTGCTCTGAACATTGCTACCTGATGCTGTTCACTGCCATGTCCAGTTTTTCACTAAGTCTGTGAACCTGTAATCTTTTGCACTTTTGCCATGCTTGTTTGAGCTTGATATGTTGTGAACTAGCCGTAGCTCAGTGTTCATCTTTTGTCAAGCATCTCCTATAGATTACTGCCATGTGCTTTGTTGCTATGGTGGGGTGCTGTAGCATTGCTGTTTGTTGCATTTTAAGTGCTATCTTGCTGTTTATCGCAGATTAGTGTCATTCTTGTTTTGCTTGCCATTTGCAAACCGTGCATCCGATTCCGGTGATCTTTATATCGATGTCGACCGAAATCACCTCATCTTTCCAGTGGCATGCTTGGTTTGCCAAGTT
This sequence comes from Triticum aestivum, assembly GCF_018294505.1. NCBI lineage: Eukaryota > Viridiplantae > Streptophyta > Magnoliopsida > Poales > Poaceae > Triticum > Triticum aestivum. The sequence continues at coordinate 345,124,215 of NC_057805.1, read as the reverse complement.
ACTGGCATGTTCATCTTTTTCCTTCCGGAGCACGCATATGCATCGCATATCATATCTTGCATATCATACATGTTTTGCATCATGTTGCTTGCGCATTTCTCGTTGTTGATTGTGGTTTTGTTTGTTTGTGTTCTTGTCTTGGGTAGAGCCGGGAGACGAGTTCGTGTACGAGGAACCTGTCGAGTACGCTTACGAGGATCAAGCTTTCGACAACTCTGAGAACCTTGCAGGCAAGATGACCACCCCTCGAAATCACTTCTATCTTTGCTATGCTAGTTGTTCGCTCTATTGCCATGCTCGCTACCTATCACTTGCTATATCATGTCTCCTATTTCAGCCATGTCAGCCTCTAACCATCCTCTCCTAGCAAACCATTGTTTGGCTAAGTTACCGCTTTTGCTCAGCCCCTCTTATAGCGTTGCTAGTTGCAGGTGAAGTTGAAGTTTGTTCCATGTCGGAACATGGATATGTTGGGATATCACAATATCTCTTATTTAATTAATGCATCTATATATATTTGGTAAAGGGTGGAAGGCTCGGCCTTATGCCTGGTGTTTTGTTCCACTCTTGCCGCCCTAGTTACTGTTATACCGGGATTATGTCCCTTGAGTTTGCGTTCCTTACGCGGTCGGGTGATTTATGGGACCCCCTTGACAGTTCGCCTTGAATAAAACTCCTCCAGCAAGGCCCAACTTTGGTTTTACCATTTGCCGCCTAAGCCTTTTCCCCCGGGTTTTCGCGAGCCCGAGGGTCATCTTTATTTAAACCCCCAGGCCAGTGTTCCTCTGAGTGCTGGTCCAAACTAGAGCCACTTGCAGCGCCACCTTCGGGAAACTCGAGGATTGGTTTTAGCTGTACGTAGTGTTCATCCGGTGTGCCCTGAGAACGAGATATGTGCAGCTCCTATCGGGATTTGTCGACACATTCGGGCGGCTTTGCTGGTCTTGTTTTACCATTGTCGAGATGTCTTTTAAACCGGGATTCCGAGACTGATCGGGTCTTTCCGGGAGAAGGTTTATCCTTCGTTGACCGTGAGAGCTTATGATGGGCTAAGTTGGGACACCCCTGCAGGGTATTATCTTTCGAAAGCCGTGCCCGCGGTTATGAGGCAGATGGGAATTTGTTGATGTCCGGTTGTAGATAACTTGTCACTTGACCCAATTAAAATACATCAACTGCGTGTGTAGCCGTGATGGTCTCTTCTCGGCGGAGTCCGGGAAGTGAACACGGTCTGAGTTTTGTATGACGTAAGTAGGTGTTCAGGATCACTTCTTGGTCATTGCTAGATGACGTCCGTTCCGTTGCTTCTCTTCTCGCTCTCATTTGCGCAAGTTAGCCACCATATATGCTTTTGCCGCTGCAGCTCCACCTCACTACACCATCTTTTCCTACAAGCTTAAATAGTCTTGATCTCGCGGGTGTGAGATTGCTGAGTCCCCGTGACTCACAGATTCTACCAAAACAGTTGCAGGTGCCGACGATGCCAGTGTAGATGATGGCGTCGATCTCAAGTGGGAGTTCGACGAGGAACGTGGTCGTTACTATGTGTCTTTTCCTGATGATCAGTAGTGGAGCCCAGTTGGGACGATCGGGGATCTAGCTTTTGGGGTTGTCTTATTTTCATCTGGATGTTGACCGTAGCCGGTCTATATGATTGTATTTTGGATGATGTATGATGATATTTATGTATTGTGTGAAGTGGCGATTGTAAGCCAACTCTTTATCCCATTCTTGTTCATTACATGGGATTGTGTGAAGATGACCCTTCTTGCGACAAAACCACTATGCGGTTATGCCTCTAAGTCGTGCCTCGACACGTGGGAGATATAGCCGCATCGTGGGCGTTACAAGTAGCCCATGGAGGGGTGGTTGAACAGGACCCCGTGGAGAGGGCTGGTTGAATAGTAGCCGGTGGAGGAGCGGTGGAGGCTGGATGAACAGTGGCTGGTGGAGGCAGGAGGGGAGACGCCGTGGATGAACAGTCGCAGGTGGAGGCTGGAGGAGGTCGACGATGGATGAACTGTAGCCCGTGGAGGCAGTCGATGGTCAAGATGAATAGTATCCTGTGGAGTCCCATTTTGCGGTACGCCACACCCCTCCCGATGAACAGGACCCTCGTTTCGACCGTAGGGCTCCAACACAAGTCCGTTTCCTCAGTTTTGCGGTACGCCACACCCCTCCCGATCAACAGGACCCCGTTTCGACCGTAGGAGGTCCAAGAGAAATCCATTTCCTCTGTTTTGTGGTACGCCAGACCCCTCCCGATGAACAGGATCCTGTTTTGACCGTGGTCGGTCGAACACAAGGCCGTTTCCTCTGTTCTGCGGTACGCCAGGCTTCGTTTCGATCGGCTGTTCTGTCCAAGCCGGTTGGCTCCCGATGAACATGACAATGCAGTTTCTCCGTTCCGACCCAGCCATGTACACAAGCCCTGGCCGTACGTATGCGCGAGTAGGCGTTCGAGACCCCGCCCGTATGTACATATGCCGTATTTTTTGGCGTGTGGCTGTATGTACGTGTACACGGTTTAGACGGGACAACCTGAACTGCTACTGGGGAGCTCTACTATGACATGTGCCGCTACTTACTCGGCCACAGTTCATCATTGCAGAGCGACCGATCAACCAGTAAGTACGTACACGTTCGCGACAAGACAGACAACGGTACGTACGCTTCGACCGGGTGGGTCCCAGCTATCAGGGAAGATAAGGACGCACTTCCTTGCATGCGAAGATATAGCTGCTGGGTCCCAGCTGTCAGGGGGAATCTTTTTTTTTGCCCGTAATAAGGACGCACTTCCTTGCGTGCAAAGATGTAGCTGATGGGTCCCAGCAGTCAGGGGGAGAAAACATTATTTTTAGGGTAAAAAGGATGCAGTTGCATGCATGCGTCCATGGGTGTGGTGCGTCCCCACTATCAGCCTCTCACATACAGTCATCTTCCAATGACTCTCGTTTGTTGACCACGTTGACCACACCGTGCCGACCACACCAAGGCTGGTGGACAACGGCGAGGCCCCAGATAGGAACGACCCGGAGATGGGGAAGACGCAGCAGTGGAGTCGCAGATGGAGAGGAGTGGGAAACTTGACTGGTTCGGGTGCGCGGTAGCACTGCCGCCCACGGGAGACAGGAGCAAGAATTGAGGTTGAATCAGGAGCATGGTTGTTGGATTAACATCCAACGGTCGATCTGCTAGAATCATTTGGTTATTAAGTTGAGAAAGCCCTGCGTACACGTCCGCTTAGTAGGCCCACAAGTCAGCCACCAAATCTGCCGGGTCCCAGTTGTCATCGGGAGGAATAGTTTTTTCGCATAACAAGGAGGCACTTCCTTCCGTGCGAAGATACAACTGGTGGATCCCAGCTGTCAGGGGGAGGAAACATTTTTCAGCTTAATAAGGAGGAACTTTCCTTGCGTGCGACCATGGACCTCATGGGTCCCAGCCGTCATGCTCTCCACATACAGTCCTCCTCCGATGACTCTCGTTTGTTGACCACGCCGTGCCGAGCGCAGCGAGGCGATGGTCAATGTTGAGGCCCCAGATTGGAACGGCCCGAAGATGTGGAAGACGCGGTAGTGGAGTCGCAGACGGAGTGGAGTGAGAAACTTGACTGGTTCGGGTGCAGGGTGGGCCTACACTCGGCAAAGAATAACAGGAGGTGCGGAGTGGAGGGATGGCCTGGCCGTCAGCGGGGCAGCGTTTCACTGCGAGGCGCACAAAACAGCGCCGCTGGACACCGGAGGCTGGAACAGGCGGTCCCGGCAGCGCTGGGCGAAGAAGATGAGAGATTTAATAAGAATGTCGGCCGTTGGATGTAAATCCAACGCCTTTGCTTAGGCCTCGACCTTTGTATTTTTATTTTTTGCGAAAGTGCTTAGGCTTGGACCTACTGGCCCAGATGTCAGCCAGTTTGGTTATTTTAGTCCATTTGGTGGGCTGGGTGAAACAATGATGTAGCATCTATGCAGCTCGTTTATATATTATGGTAGAATTTAAAGCCCATTTGCATTTTTCTCGAAATCCGCGGACTTGCTAGGCTGGGTGAAAATATCATGTTGGACTGGACGGAGAAATGTTATAAAAACATAAACACATGATTGCACATCTATTACTGCATTGGTCAGTAAAATATTTGCAAGCTTATGTACGCAATCACTAGGAGTTAACTTGCCAAGTTATATATAAACAATTATTATTATTATTTTGTAAGAAATTTCAATTTACGAAATAAAATATCATTTTAATTTGATGAGTTAATAGGACGTGGGGTATTATTATTATTTAGGCCAGACGTGGGACAGTTGAGTTGGTTCTAGGGAAAAGTAGTGGGAGAAAACGCAGTTTACATCGAAAAAGAAAGTGGGAGAAAATTCAGATATAGGATTAATGAAAACGAGAAATAAAGTAGGAAGGTCTATAAAATGGTTGGACGAACGACAGGTTTAACGCAACTTTATGTTGTTTCTATTATATATATATATATATATATATATGTCATAAAATAAGATATAAATATATATATATACTATTATAGAAGGGAAAACATAGGTTCAGTTTTGCATTCTTATAGAAAAATAGAACTGAGTTGTGCGTGGTCTTGAAAAAACAAACATAACTTGGGCTGCTGATGTTATAGACAAGCTAGGTTGGGAGGCCCAGAGGCCGCTTGATACCTGCTGGTGATCCAGAAAACATTGAAACATGTCGTGGGCTGCCCATGTTAAACAACAAAACCTAGGCCATTGACCTGGTGGGCCCGGGACTGTCAGCCTCTCGACGAACAGTTGTCTCCCAATTCCTCTTGTTTTGCTGACCATGTTGGGAATGACAGACGGCGGCGCCGCGGCGAGAGCACCAAGGCGGAGGACGACGTCGAGACCTCAGACTGGACGAACCGGAGCGGGGGAAGACACAGGCAGAGGGGAGTACGAGGGTTGACTTGTTCGGGTGCAGGGTGGGCCGATGGAGCTGCTGCCGCTGGACAATGTGTGGGAGTAGAGGGATGGCCTGGCCAACGCAATAGGCTATGATGGCCAACCGTTGTATAGGAAGAGGACGAAAGATCGAACAAAATAAAGAAATACAAATAGATAGGTGGTTGGTCCCATATATCTGTGTACGAGACCTGATGGGTCCACCTGAGAAGGGGAATATGTTGGGAGGAAGGAGATTCAAAGCACGGTAGCCGAGTGAACTAGTTACATACATAAGCAAATAGCCACTAAAAAGCAAATAGGTTAATGGGTTCTTAGAAGAAATATTTCGGACAAAACATATAATTACGACACATAGGCTAATGCATGAAACACTCAGATGATAAAGGTGCTTAAACAGATAAAGTACAACATCTAGACCTTCCTGGCACGCTTGATCATGACGCTGCAGATGTCCGTGTACTCGTCGGTTACGGGAAGCAGACACGCCCTCATGTCCAAGATCCGCCTGTACATGTCGTAGCATGTGTATGCGTCCTTGGCCGTGTAGGTTATGTAGGCTAGATTCAGAGGTACCTCCCACGTGTTCAGGTCCTTGGTATCATTGTCTTCTTTCATGTTGGCGTAGCAGGGGTCGATGATAGTCTCGGCAAGGTCAACCACAGAGTCCTTCTCCTGCCCGTTGCAGATGATCTTGTATTGCTTCTGGATGTCGACAAGCTTGTTGCACCAGATGGTCGAATCGTCGCGTTCTTCCTTCTCTCCACCGTAGTGAAGGTGCAGTCGGCGCTGCCGATGAAACAGGCGAATGCTCCAGAACCTCTGATGGCCCTACAGCAGTGGTAGACAAGAACCTTGTCCCACACGCATACCTGGGCAACCGCGATCCGCTGGTCCATGTCAGGAGACGAATGGATGGGCACAAGGTCTAGTCCTGCGACCTTGTGCTTTATCGTCCTGTAGGTACTGCTTGAACTCAGCGAGGCAGAGCCTCACCGAATCCGGATCGTTGGTGTACATCACATTCAACTTGGTGCAGCCATGGGACTTAACGGTGAATTCCTTGCTGAGGTCCATATCCAGCAAGCTCACCCCTCGGATCGCCATTGGAGTCTCTTCAAGTGAACGAGTGGGTAGGCGGCAGCAGCAGTTCATTTTTTAGCTCTTGGGGAACTGGATTCAACACTAAACTGAGTGTGTACAGGCGATAACAGTTACTACCCCTCCCTCGCCCGCTGCACGCTCGGCAGAACATGCACCCTCGGCGCATTCAAATGCCTCCATTAAGAAACCTATTCCGGCCACACGTCGGTTCACGAGCGGGTCTGTATTGGTATTGTAATAACAAGTGTTAGTGGTCACTTTACTTAAATTTAATTAGCTTTAATAGCAATTTATTCTTAAAACAAGCAATGCATTGGCTCGTTCTATCAGTGCCACAGGATCAACATGCACAACAATTAGAATTATTATTCTCAGGACGCACACGATCAACACGTTTGTCGCACTTTCACATAGATAATACTACCAAGTTTAATAGTTTGTTATGGTTGCTGTCCTCTGCATCATCATGTCATGTTTCCCAGCTTGCAAGATTCAGAACCAAAAAATAATATTCAAATAATAAGTACATCAAAGATGCCTACACATCTCATTGATTCCCAGCTTGCAAGATTCAGAACCAACAAATAAGATTCAAACAATAAGTACAACAAAGATGCCTACACATCTCATTGATTCCCAGCTTGCAAGATTCAGAACCAACTCATTAGAGTCTTTTGATAAACTGAATATCGGGTTTAAATCCATCTTGGCTAGCCGTGTCATACAACGCAAGAACTTGGCGAATGCTCTTGAGCATCACAACATCTGTAATTGAGTATTCCCGTTTGCACAGATAAGAAAGAGCATGATTACTATAATAGTGGCACTAGTTCAAGCAAACTTTATTTCCAAAACGAGAAAAGATTGCGATAGAATAGCTTTATTCAAAAATAGAACATTAGCACAGTATGACAAAGCACAATCATGTTGATAAAGGACAGTACTGACCGGTGTGAGGGGCCCTATGCCGCCACGACTCGATGTGGTGAACCTGCAACTCCACTCAGATGAGGCCAACCTGGAGATCCATGATTCAATTCATGCGCCTTTTTTTGCAATTCACCTGAAATGAAGCAAAGATTGCATCATTCATCTAGCAAGAAGTACTTGCTCTCGTGAGCTGGCAGGTTATTCTTTAGTAGTTGCACTAAAATTCAGCAACATTAAGGTTGGCTGTCCTGCTCATGTAAGGTGAAACTATAATTTGCTTATCCTTTTGTGCAGTTCCACTAAAATAAAGTGCCATTGTGGTGACAGTGATGACTCGTCTTGCAAAGGCCAATAAAATGTTGCACGAGATTGCCAGCAGAATTTGAAAGAGATTTTGGGAACTCCAGTCACCATTTTGTGCAGTTCCACCAAAATTGAGAGATGTTGCCCACGTGACATTTTAGTTGAACTGCACAAGACGCACATTTCAAAAAAAGTGTTTTGTACAGTTCACCAAAAGCACACAATAGCAACAAGGTGAAATGGATATCCCTATCTGGACAAAAAGATAGAAAGAAAACAGTTTCTGGTCAACAACAAGATACGAAACATACATGAAATAAAAATAAGCATCTTGATTATGTTCATGGAAATCATGCAAGGACAGTAGAAATTCTGAAATGTCAGCAATGCTTCATGTTACCGGAAGCATTATGATCAACAATGACATTCGTCAAATATGGGATTACTTTAATGGTCGCATTGCTTGGTTACCAGATACAGTAAATCAACAGTAGCTAAAGAGTTGGTTTAAGGGCATGGGACCGTGGGGACACCAGGTCACTCAGCAGCATAAAAAAGCAACTTACTTATCATACTGTGGAAAACAGCAGGAGTACCATTTGTAACACAGTTTAATTGCATCATATCACTCGAGGCATCAGATTAACAATAACACTGGTTAGACATGTCCTTAAGGTAACAGTCTGATCGCTTCATTTTACATGCGCCCTTACATTAACAACAGCAAAAAGTTGGTATAATGACATGCGACAGTGGACGCATGAGCACAATGTACCTACAAGGAGGCATAAAGTGGTGATGCCGAGTTTGTTCATGCTCTGTGAGGGCAGAAAATCTAATCCTGGAGACCTTTTACTATGTGAGGGTAGGAAATCTAATCCTGAAGACCTTTCACTATGTGAGGGCAGCAAATCTAATCCTGGAGACCTTTTACTATGTGAGGGCAGCAAATCTAATCCTGGACATACTCTGCTGACTTTCCCACTAGCCGCCACTTTCTATCCTTTCTTCAACCAATAATAGATATGTTCCTTATCCAGTTTGTATTGCGTTTTCCCATTATTTCCCTTTTCAACCAAGAGACTGGTTGGGTATCCAGTCTCTACTACTTCCCCCCTATTATTTCCTCTTTGAATCAAGTCCTAGATTCATGCTACGACTTTCCCCACTTTCTTCGTTGTTTGAACCAAGTCCTATATTCAAATGCATGAAGTAGCTTTACCTCTAATAATACTAAAAATTTAGGTGGATTTGGAAGAGCTGATGGAAGTAGAAAAAGATGCGCATGCAGACACGTGGGGAGCTGGGGCAGTAGAGCAAGGACGCTTTCGAAGAACTTATAGCTGAGGGTCCTCAAGATGTCGGCGGCGGTAGGTCGGATCTGCGCACAATACGACAGGGAGGAAGAAGGGTCGAAGGACCTCCCGGGCCGGTGTTGTGTCGGAGAACGGCACGGGCAGAGGATCGGGCCCCGCCGGCAACTGTGGGTTTCCTCCCTCGCCGGCGATGACCGCGTGAACGATGCACCTTAGTCCTCTACACACACCGGCCGAAGGGATCCGGCTGGATCTGTGACCAGCGGTGAGCCGAGAGAAAATGTCGCTACCGCTATCTTGTTTAGATCTGGAGAGGATGAGAGAGTGAAGAGAGCAACCCTAGTAAACCAAGTGCTCAGGCCCCTGCGTACATATATAGTAGAGTGATTATCTTTTTCTCTCCACAACAAGTGTTTCAATTTGTGTACGTGGCATTAAAGTAAAGAAACTCTCTATTTAAGGTGACTAACTGTACGACTCCTAATTACTAGTAGTAGTATTGTTCACTTGTGCTCCTCGGCCCTCCATTCATTGAACAACCCCACGGGTGAATAAACATACAGTACTCGTATTTATATAGAACGAACAAGCTCGAACTATTTTCGCGTAGTTAAAAGTTGAGGGCGGGGCTTTTCCCAGGCAGTACGCGCGACAGTTTTCGCATAGGTGGTTTGACAGAGAGGCGAGGAGGGTAAGGGAGTAGCGGATTCAACTTACTTACTGCTGGAAAGGTCGGGCTGTGCAATTTGACGGTGCGTTACCGCTGGAGAGACTTGTGATACGACTACTCACTATAGTCATGAATTACTGGCGCTATGACCGGGGTGATGCCCCCCTTCCGTTCCACACTCTAATCATGTGCATGACACATCGACCCGGATGCTGGCTCTCCCACATGTCGGCGAAGTACGTAGTAAGAAGGAGCAAAGAATCATGTGGTATATATATTGTATATACTGGTACTACTACTCACGTCGGAGGAGTGCGAACCACGGCAGCCCAGTGAACCAGCAGTAGAAAACAATGTGGTGATATGGCCATAAAAAAGAATGTGCTATGGTCCAGACTGTAGCATGTACAGTACTACTCCTCTTTGTTTGGATCCCTGAGTTAGAGCTAGTTTGGGTTGAAATAGCCTCAAAGTATCCAAACAGGAGGGGTTAGTTTGAGCTAGTTTGCTCTAACCCAGCTAAAAAACTAGCCTGGTGGAGAGGTTCTAATTGGGTTAGTTCTCCTCGGGCCCAATAAAAGAGAACTAAAAAATCTCCCCTGCCCGCACCAGATCGCTCCCTCTGCCCCCCCCCCCACCCCCCTCGCACGACTCCTCTGTCGGGGATATCGTGCGACATATGCCAAGGGGTGGCTTATCATGGATGGGGACAAGAGTACGTCGCCGGGCTCTAGAAGCGGGAGTGAGCGAGATCGCGTACGCATACGGATCTTACCCAGGTTCGGGGCTCTCCGTGGAGATAACACCCCTAGTCCTGCTCTGCGGGGTCTCCGCATGATCACTATGTCGATAGAGTGGCTACAAGGTTGCTCCTTGAGTTGTTTGGCTAGAGGAGGAAGAAGGTCAAGGCTAGCTCTACTCCTCTCTCTATGTATGTGTGTATATGACCTCTAAGGTTCTGAACCCGTTGCATTGGGAAGCATGGGGGGTTTATATAGGCCTACCCCCAGGGGTACAATGGTAATCCGGCCGGGCGTAGGACCCGGCCGTCAGTGTCTCTGGACGCCGACTTCTCCACCGGCTGCTGGGGCCTGCCGCCTGGTGGGTCCCGCCGGTTGCCGTGATCTCGGTCGACAGGTAGTGCCCGTCGCCTGCGGACCACGCTAACTGCTATATACTGTAGCCTTGCCCCTGATGACGTAGGCTTTGTCAGGGGGAGCGTGGCTACAGTCCCGCCGCCTGGCGGGCGCTCACTATAGCCACACCCCGTCTCATCTAATTAATGGCGCGCAGACTCCAAGAGGGAGAAGGGCCGCCTGCTAGGAGTCGGCCCACCCTTGTTGCCACCTGCTTGGGGTTCGCCGCCTTCTAGTGGCTTGCGGACAGGTAGGGCCCGCCGCCTGCGGGCCGTACCGACCGCCCGTCGTGGGAGCATGGCTCCCTCTGGCGTAGGTGATGTCACGGGCTGCATGGCAATAGTGCCGCGCCAGGCGAGGGGTGTCCGCCTGGTACACCGCACTGTGGCCACGATCCGCCCTAGATTCGGGGGTGGCAGGTCGCACTGTAGCCACGCCCAGTCTCGTCGTGGTAATGGGGTGCAAACTTTGAGGGGACGAGGGGCCGCTTTCTGTGGTCTTGCTGTCTTCTAGCAGCCGGCCTCCTGGACCAGTCGGCCCAAGAAGCCAGTCGCTATTCCTGGAGGTGTGAGGGGCGCGGCTAGCCCCGATGTCTTGAAATACCATGGGGGCCTGATGAGGCTACTCGTGGTCATTTACCCCGACATCCTCTCTGTTCCCCATCGGGCCGCTCGCCCTCTCTCTCCTCCGGCCGCCCTCTCCCTCCGGCCTGCGCCGCCCTCCTCCGGCCACCCTCTCCCTCCGGCCTCCGAAGCTCGCCCCGCTCCTCCTTCACCGGTCGTTTTTCTCCCTCTGTCATGCGTGGCGGCGGTGCATCTACCAGGGAGGTCGCGAGAGGGGTGAGTTTGTTCGTTCCTTCTCTGTCTCACAGCCATATGATTGATCTTGCTCGCTCTTGCGCTAATTTTGATTTGGAAAAGTATATCCTGATTAAACTTGGTATAGATTTGTGGTGCACGCATGGAATTGTTTGATGCCACTTGAGGAGATAATAAATCTTTCTAGAGGCCCAAAGATTCAGTTCACCTTTCTAGGTATTTCAGTTTCAGGCTTGCATTATTTCTAGAGGCCCAAAGATTCAGTTCACCTTTCTAGGTATTTCAGTTTCAGGCTTGCATTATTTCTAGAGGCCCAAAGATTCGGTTCAGAGTCGTCGGCAAGCGGCTCTGCTAGCCATGCCGGTGTCGACCTCAACTCACAAGCGCCGGCGTTAGAGGGGTTCCCGGAGCTTGGGCTCTACAGAGCCTTCCTCCAGAGTGACAATGACGATCTCCTCCCTGGGTGCGTGAGGGGCTCCGGGTTCCCTCCCTATCGTGAATGACTTTTGTGATGAGTTAGCTCATGCTTTGTTTCATGGAGTGTTTTTTTGTGAAGCTTGATTGACGACTTGTATGTTTAAGTGGGATATCTCATTTGTATGGACAAACTAAAATTTATCATGTTTTGCAAGCTTGATTTGTAAATACGGTTTGTTTATGCCAATTGTGAGCGGGAGGAGGCCACACAAGAGCCGGCCACGCCAAATCGGGCAGGAAATAGGGTCCAAAGTAGTCAAATGATTGAGAAAGAGCATTTATTTTCAATCTAACCCTGCCATCCATACACCTCTTTGGTTAGAGTTAGTTCATGGTTAGTTCAAGGTTAGAATCTAACTCTAACCTTTAACTGAGTTAGAGTTCTCCTCGTCTCGATTCATCGCCATCATAGTTTCCCCGTTCCTGTGTTTTCAGTATCCTGCGAATCAAAGAGGCCCTTAGACTGGTTTAGGTCCGGTTGTGGTTTATAAACGTGTTACGTCCAAAATTTAATGAACGTTCTCCGATTTCTATGAAAATAATCCAGTTTCATGTAGTAATTCATTTATTTATTTATTCTTCTGCGGGGGGTTTGCATGTAATTCATGAGGTCTAAAATGTAAAGTACCCCGGCATATGCTCCGATTCGTGCATGCACTATTGTCGGATGTGGGGTTCCGGCAAACCCTTCAGGTTCAAACTCTGGGGTGCGCGCGAAGTCTTTCCCTCCTACCGATCCATGCCCTAGCTCGCTAGGATCTCGCGGACGAACTCGACCAACTCGCAACACAGAAAGACACGAGATTTATACTGGTTCGGGCCACAGTTGTGGTGTAATACCCTACTCTAATGTGTGTGGTGGTGGATTGCCTCTTGGGCTGATGATGAACAGTACAAGGGGAAGAACAGCCTCCTGAGGTTGAGGTGTTCTTGTGCTTGCCGAACTTGTGTGAGTGAGGACTCGATGCCCCTACTGTGGTAGCTAGCTCTACTTATATAGGCCCTGGTCCTCTTCCCAAATATTGAGCGGGAAGGGAGCCAACAACGGCGGGCGAATTTGAAGGGGGACAGCTAGTATAAGCTATCCTGACAAAAGTGGTCTTCGCCTGCGAAAAGCTCTGGTGGTGACGCTGTCTTGGGCTCCACAGTGACCTCTGTCCTGCCGTCCTTCTAGTCTTGGTCTTGTTGCACCAATATGGAAACCTTTGCCTGACGCCTCGGTACTCCTCGCCTGCGCTGGCCTCCATAGCACCAAAGAGGAAATAAGGATGCTGCGCGCGCTGGCGCCCGCCTGGTCTCGATCATCATGGCTCACGTCACGAGAGCCTCGTGAGGTTTGCCCTGCCTTGATATCACCGCTCCTCGTGAGCACGCCTGGCTAGGCCACTCCTGAGGAGGTCTTGCATCGTCCACCTCATGAGGCATGGCCCCTCGCGAGGGTCTTGAATTCTTTGTTGATGAAGACAGGCCATACGGCCCGCTAGCTTAGCCACGCCACGGGCCGCAGGCAGGAAAGTCTGGGGACCCCCGTTCCCAGAACGCAGACAGTAGCCCTCGGGCCCAAGGTGCGCTCGGGCTTGGCTTCGCGGCGAAGCCAAGGGTCAAGTGTGGAGCGCCGCGGGCCCCAAAAGCCTGCAGCCTCGGTTGACGCGTGGCGGTTGATTGGACGTGGGCGTCTCCACTTCCCCACGCTGCCTCGGCAACTGCTTGACTTGACAAGTCCCTGCGACATGGAAGGAAAACCATCATTACCTGTGGTCGTGGGGGGCGCCGGTTGGCCTTCTTCCGCTATAAATGGGGAGGGGGCGGAGTCCCCGTTGCCCATCTCTTCCTTGCTTGCTTGCTTCTTCCTCCTCGCTCCATTGCTAGCAGCACCACCGATGGCGCCACGAAGGAAGTTCTCTACCGCCGAGAAGGGGAAAGCCCCTCACGAGGGACCCGGCTCCCCGGCGCCCAAGCACGGACGCGGCCGTCCGCGCAAGCACGCCGCGACCCCCGCCATGGCCCACTGTCGTGGCGGCGCCACGACACGCGAAGGGGGTCGTCCCAGCCATGGCAGTCCAGTTGACAAGGGGAGGCGTGCTATGGTGGCGTGGCCTCCCCGTCCGCGCTTCCATTCGGCGGAGGTGTCGCCGGAGTTCGTCGTCTGGTCGGAGAACCCGGCCGGCAACTGGCTCCAGCTTCCGCGCTTCTTCGTCGACGAACTGCCGGCCTCTGGTCCAGGCGGACTCTGGTTGCAGGAGGATGGTTGCTGCAGCAAGGCCTCTTGGGTCGCGGTCGAGACTTCCGCCGTGGGCAACATAGCCCTGGCCCGCGGCTGGCAGACATTCGCCCACGTGCGCAGCCTGGGCAGGCGGTGCACCCTCCACTTCAAGTACGATGGTGGATCGATCCTCTATGTGAGGGTGTTTGGGGAAGATGGTCGCCGCGCCGGGTGCTGCCCCAAGGCGAACGACGGTGAGGAGGTGCTCGGCCTTGGTGACAGTCGCGACGAGGAAGAGGGCGAGCCTGCCCTCGGCGGCGACCGTGTCTCGTCCAGCTACGGCGGCTCTTCCTCCGGCGACAGCTCCAGCAGTGGTGGCTACGACTAGCCGCCGCGCCGCCATGCCCGCTTTGAAGGTGGCAGCGGGTCATCTCGTCGCCGCGCCTCCGTGAAGCGCAAGGAAGGGTCTGGCTAGGCTCGGGGTGTCGCTAGGGGCCTGCCTCCGCGGATCGCTGCAACGCCGCTTTGTTTTGCTCTTTTTTCTGCATCAAAAATGAAGCCATCATGGGCCAGAGGGGCGTGTATCGAACTGTGGTTCCTTGGTTATTGCACTGTGCGTGTTGTTCCCGTGCCGTGTTGTTATTTTGCGCAAAGATAACTTAACCTGGTGCGTTCGGGAGGCCCTCTTCCTTACGAGGCGTTTGTTTCCACGTGTCCATCTTAACCTGGTGGTCTGTGTTTGCTCAGGAACTGCAAAAAAATCGGTAGGAGGTGTGCTAGAAGATTTACCGCCCACCCAAGCCTTGACCTGGCACTTTGTATCGTGATACCCATGGGGCACGGACTAGGAGAGGCGTCCAGTTTTTTGGGCTCGAACGAGGGTGGCTCGCGATAAAGCAGAGAGGAGAAAAATGCTCACGAGGGCACCTGCCTAGCCCCCTCGCGAGGTATGCGAGAGAGAGAACACGAGCAAACCAGAGCCGGAAAATGCGGTAAGAGGTGAGGGAATCAAATCAGAAAGGAACACCAAAAGCAAACTTCGATTAAGGAAAAGCAAGCCAACTACGGAAAGCAAATGAAAAGCCGCGTCCGGCACCTAATCTAGTCTTCAAGTCTTCTCACCAGCGCAGAGCTAAGTGCTGCCACTAGGCGTGGGCAGGAGCCCCAGGGCCTGAGGCCGGCGCTCCTGAGACTCCGGGGTGTGTACAGCCCCAACTCATTATTACGTGAGAGTGTCAGGGGCGGCGATTCTTCACAGGCACCGGGCCTTTTTTACAGGCTCTGGGCCTTTCTTCACAGGCTCTGGGCCTTGCTTCATGGGTATAACTTCCGGAGGTGCTGGATGTTCCAGGCGTTCTGGATGGGCATCCCGTCCTGCGTCTCCAGGCGCGCTGCACCAGGCCTAGAGACATGGACGACCCTGAACAGGCCCTCCCACATGGGCAAGATCTTGTGCAGCCCTTCCCTGGAGAGGACCCGCCTCAGGACGAGGTCGCCCTCCTCGAGCGTCCTGGAGCGGACGTTGCGGCAGTGGTATCGCCGCAGCGCTTGTTGGTATCTTGCCGCCCTCAATGTCGCTTCGCGACGGCGTTCCTCCCCCAGCACGAGATCCATCCCCTGCGTGGCGTCCTGCTGCGTTTCGTCGAACACCAGGACCCGCGCGGAGCGATGCTTGACCTCGTGAATAAGGACTGCTTCAACTCCGTAGATGAGGAAGAATGGAGTCTCGCTCGTTGGCTTGATGGCGGTGGTGCGGATGGACCACAGCACGGACTGGAGCTCATCGTGCCAGCCCCTGCCGTAGGCCTCCAGCTTCTTCTTGAAGGTCCTGGTCTTGAGGCCCCTCAGGACCTCCGCGTTGGCGCGTTCGGCCTGGCCATTGCTCCTGGGGTGCGCTACCGAAGTGTAGCAGATCTGCGTTCCAAGGTTAGCACAGTAGGTTTTGAAGAGGTTACTAGTAAACTGCGAGCCGTTATCTGTGATGATGCGGTTGGGGACCCCGAAGCGGCTCACGAGGCCCTTAATGAACTTGACAGCGGAGCCGGCCGGGATGGTATGGACGGCTTCCACTTCCGCCCACTTGGTGAACTTGTCGATGGCGACGTAGAGATAGCGGTAGCCCCCTGGCACCCGTGGGAATGGGCCTATGATGTCTAGCCCCCAGACCGCGAATGGCCACGTGAGCGGGATGGTCTGGAGGCCCTGAGCCGGCTGGTGAATTTGCTTGGCATGGAATTGGCAAGCCTCGCAGGACTTCACCAGCTCGGCTGCGTCGTTGAGTGCTGTAGGCCAGTAGAATCCACTGCGGAACACCTTGCCAACGAGGGTCCGTGACGACGAATGGTGCCCACAGTCCCCACCGTGTATGTCAACCAGCAACCCCCTTCCTTGATCACTGGAGATGCAGCGCAGCGTGATATCGTTCGGTCGTTTCCTGTACAACTCGCCGTCTTGGATACAGTATGCCGTGGCCTGCCGGGCCACGCGCTCTTCGTCCTCTTCCTTTTCCGGTAGCGTCCCTTGCATCAGGTACTCCTTGAATTCCTTGATCTAGCATTCCTCCTGGGGCTCAAGTGCCAAGAGCAGCCGAGCTACTGAGGTCGGGCCACAGACTGGGGCTCCCATGGCTGGAGGCTGGGGGAGCTCCTCCCGAGGCTGAGTCGTGCTTGAAAGAGGTGGTGTAGCTGATGGCTTGAAGAGCCGCTCCTCAAAGACACCAGGCTCTTGCGGCTGCCGCTTGGAAGCTCTCCTGGCGATGTCGCCGGCTTCCTTGTTGGTGCCCCGGGGCACGTGCTGCAGCTCCAGGCCCGAGAACTGCTTTTCCATCTTGCGCACCTCCGCGAGGTATGCCTCCATATGCTCGTCCTTTGGCTCGTATACCTTGTTGGAGAAGTTGACGAGGAGTTGCGAGTCACCTATGACGGTAAGGCGCTTCACCCCTAGAGTTGCCGCAGCCTTCAGGCCAGCTATGAGGCCTTCGTATTCCGCGATATTGTTGGAGACCTTCTCGCCGTGCTGAAAGCAGAGTTGCACAGCGTAGTAGAGCTTGTCCTGAGTGGGCGAGATGAGCACTGCTCCAACCCCCGCGCCCTGGTGCACGAAGGCGCCATCGAAATACATGACCCAGCCGTCTGGAGCCTCGCTCCCTGGTGAGGTGGACCGGTCTTCGCCTTCCTCAAGTGTCGGGGCATCCGTCCATTCTGCCACAAAATCAGCGAGCACGGCCCCCTTGATGACCCTGGTAGTGCTGAACTCCAACTGGAATGCCTGCAGCTCGATGTTCCACTCAGCGACCCTTCCAGCTGAGTTGGGGCTCCAGAGCACCCTCTCTAATGGGTAGGCTGAGACGACCTTGATGGGTTGGCCCTGGAAGTAGTGTTGCAGCTTGCGCGAGGCCACCAAGAGTGCGAGCAGGAGTTTCTGAGGAATGGGGTAGCGTGCCCTCGCGTCCCGCAGCACGGTGCTGACGAAGTACACCGGGTGTTCGACGAGGGCCGGCATAATGTCGAGGCCTAGGTCCTGTGGAGATTGGGGCATCTCCTGAGGAGGAGGGGTTCCTGAGACCTGACAGTCTTCAGGAGTTTCGGCGACGTTGTCCTGCCGAGCTTGGTTTCCTGCCGCTGATGCCTTTGCTGCGCCTTCCTGACCCTGCACCACTTTGGCTCCGGCTTGGCGCAGCGCGCCCTTGACTTGGCGCTCCTCCTGAACCGCCACCAGCGCCGCGCTGGGGGAGTACGGGGTGGCGGCAAGGTAGAGCACTAGGCGCTCGAGAGGCCGTGGTGCCACCATCACCGGAGGGCTGGTAAGGTATTTCTCGAGGTCTTGGAAGGCCTGGTCGGCCTCCGGGGTCCACTCGAACGGGCCCTTCTTCTTCATGAGCTTGAAGAAGGGTAAGGCGCGCTCTCCCAATTTGGAGATGAAACGCCCCAATGCGGTCACCCGCCCTGCTAGCTTCTACATCTCTTTGAGGGTCTGTGGTGGGCTCATGTCCTCGATGGCCTTGATCTTCTCTGGGTTCGCCTCGATCCCTCTGTGGGATACGAGGAATCCCAGCAGCTTGCCGGAGGGGACGCCGAACACGCACTTCTCCGGGTTTAGCCTCAAGTTCACTTGGCGCAGGCTCTCGAAGGTCTCCTCCAAGTCTTGAACATCGAATCCTCACGCCACAAGTTCATACGCACAAGAGCACCTCAACCTCAGGAGGCTGTTCTTCCCTTGTACTGTTCATCATCAGCCCAAGAGGCAATCCACCACCACCACACTGGAGTAGGGTATTACACCACAACGGTGGCCCGAACCAGTATAAACCTCGTGTCTTTCTGTGTTGCGAGTTCGTCGAGTTCATCCGCGAGATCTTAGCGAGCTAGAGCATAGATCGGTAGGTGGGAGAGACTTCGCACGCTCCCCAGTGTTTGAACCTTAAGGGTTTGCCAGAACCCCACATCCGACATTTGGCGCGCCAGGTAGGGGTGTGCCGTAGTTTCCCTTCCATCAGTTCGTCGCTCCATCGCTCTGTCGTTTCCATGGCAGACGCTCGCCGTGCTCGAGCTGAGCGTCGGGCTACCCTCTCCGCTCGCGTCGCTCAGACGGCTCCCGTAGGCGGGCCACCTCGTCGTTCTCCGTCTCCCACCGCCAACGCTGCCACTAGCCCAGCGGGGAACGAGCAGCAGGCGTCCTCGCTCCATCCTTCGGTGCGGCAGGATGGCCGCACCGCTACTCCGCCGCTGACCCCTGCTGGTTCTTCGTCTCACGCACACCGCGCTCCCATGGAGGTACGGGCCGCGCTCATCGCGGCGAACGAGCTCCTGCGCTACCGTCCTGTCGACGACCTCTATGAGGAGTGGCTCGACCGCGTCGCCGAGCTCGTCCGCGCCACAGGGTGCTCTCCGGCACCGTCCCACTCTCTGCCTCCCCCTCAACCAGCCGCGGGCGACGGGGCTCATGGCATGCCTCCACCACCTCAACCCCAAGATGGTGCCTTGGCACCAAGGCGCGCGCCTCCGCGGCGTGATCCATCGCGCCCGGCGCCCGCGCGTGAAGAAAGAAGCTGTCAGGAAATCCCGCGGCCGCGAGAAGCTGCACCGGCGCTCCCCGCGCCACCTCGTCAAGACCGCGTGCCGCCTGCAGTGGCGCAGCGCGGACCTCGCCAAGACCAAGCTCCACCTCAGAAGCGGGCCCCGGCGACCACAGCCGGCTGCCGCGCCTTCACCCCCGAACTGCGTAGCGTCGCCTGGCCAGGCAAGTTCAAGCCAGATTTGCCTCCTCGCTACGACGGCACCGCCAACCCCGCGGAGTTCCTGCAGCTCTATGAGCTGAGCATCGAAGCGGCCAACGGCGATGAAAAAGTCATGGCGAACTGGTTTCCCATGGCTCTCAAGGATGGGGCCCACTCCTGGCTCCTGAACCTACAGCACGGCTCGATCTCCTCCTGGGACAAGATGCGCGACCGCTTCATCGCCAACTTCCAGGGCACTCGCGACCACCCACCGGCCGAGGGTGATCTGCGCCGCATCAAGCAACAGCCAGGAGAGACCCTCTAGAAGTACATCCAGCGCTTCAACAACACCCGCCTCAAGATCCCCAAGGTCACGGACGAAGCCATCATCTCCGCGTTCTCGGACGGCGTCCGTGACGTCAAGATGAAGGAAGAGCTCGCTATCCACGAGGTGCTTTGCACATCTCAGGAGCTGTTCAACCTGGCGACCAAGTGCGCTAGAGCTGAGGAGGGGCGCCTCTCTCTCCTTGAGCTGACAGCTGCAGGAGCGGAGGAGAAGAAGGCCAAGGCCAAGGACGTGAAGCGCAAAGAAGCAGTAGTGCTCGCTGCGGAGCCCGACACCAAGCGAGGCAGAGATCAGCCCGAGTCATCCAAGAACGGCCGACCGTTCTGCGCCTTCCATAACCTGAACACCCACAACACCAGTGACTGCCAAGAGCTCAGAGCCATACGGGAAGGACGCTACGATCGACGCCCCGAGCGCAACGATCGGGGCTACGGCTGCGGAAGCGGACGCTGGGACGATCGTGGCCCGCGCCAGGAGTGGCGCGACTGGCCTCGTGAGGACCGCTGGCAGGACCAACCTCGCGAGGGCGCCTGGAGGGACCCGCCTCGTGAGGATCGCCCCCAGGGCAACGCCGGTCTTCCCCTGCTGCCGCCACCAAGAAGGAACGATGACCACCACTAGGACGAGGGGGCTGGGGGCTTCCAGGAGCCACCTACGATCGCCTGCATCTTGGGCGGTGCCCAGGCCCCAGCCTCTCAGCGCATCTTCAAATAGTTCGCTCGCGAGGTGAACGCGGTGCTCCCCAAGCTCGAGGCCACGCGCCCGCTCAGGTGGTCCCAATGTGCCATCACCTTCAACTCGGCAGACCAGCTCAAGTGCGCGGCCACCGCAGGCGCCCTCCCTATGCTGTGCTCCCCAGTCATCAGCAATGTGCAAGTCACCAAAACTCTCATCGACGGCGGCGCAGGGCTCAACGTCCTGTCCGTCGACACGTTCGACAACCTCCAAGTGCCATATGAGCAGCTCTAGCCAACCAAGCCTTTCTCAGGAGTGACCGATGGTTCCACCACACCGATAGGGCAGGTCCACCTGCCTGTCACCTTCGGGGAGCGCAAACTATCTTACCGAGCTCATCGACTTAGACGTCGCGCACATCCGCCTGCCGTATAATGCCATCCTCGGGTATCCAGCCCTGGCCAAGTTCATGGCGGTCACTCATCATGGCTACAACATTCTCAAGATGCCAGGAAGCGGAGGAATCATCACGGTCCCGTGTGAAGAGAGAGAGATGCGGTGTGCTCCCTTGAGCGCGTCTTTCAAGCCGCAGCAGTCGACGACTCCGACAGCAGAAGTGAAGGCCCTCCGGAGACCATCCCCAAGAAGAAGCTGCCACGCCGCACAGGACCTCAGGAGGATGGCGTCGCGGCAGGAGCCTTGTCAGGATCAGCGCCCGCTCCAGGGGCGCCTCCCTCCATCGCATAGGAAGGCGCGCCTGGCGCCCTCCTCAGGCAGGGCTCGGGGGCTCTCTTCTGGAGGGCCTCAGACCTTGCCAACCTCACGAGGGAGGCGCTTGGGCACCACTTGGAAGCGTGCCTCATGGCACACCTTCCTCAGGAGAGCATAGGGCAAGGAGTGCCCACCACCCAGGAGTTCATCACCAAGACCACCCAGAAACTACAAGAAGCAAGAGCCATGCGCGGCCACAGCCGCTCACAAGGCGCAGCTCCCCATCCAGGCGAGGATGTCGGGCTACGTGTCTGCGTCGACGTCCCAGGGCTCAATAGGGCCGCATCTCAGGAGCGCTTCTAGCCATCGTGTGTGGGTCGCTGCGAGGGCCCACCACACAGCTACGTTCGCATGCCCTTCGGCTTGCCGAGCGTGGCGTCGGCCTATCAGCGCAACATGCGGCAAGTCCTGGCGGCTCAGGAGGCCAGGTTCCACGCCGTCCTGGAGGAGATGGAGACGGTCTTCAGGGAACCTCCCGAGCCTCCAGAGCCTCACGAGGCTCAGGGTCCCGGTGGCTCATGAGGAGTCATTCCTTCAACGCACGGCTTCAGCTGCACCAACTCTACTTCGTCTACAGAACCAGGTGACATCTTCCAAGCTCGTTTAAGCTGGGAGCGCCCCTCGGGCTGCATTATTCACAGGCCACATGGGTTCGTCCCTGTGGCACGTACCCCTTTTGCTTATGTCTTTAGCTTACTTTGCTGGGGGCGCCCCTCGGGCTGCATCATCCCCAAGCCGCTCGGGCCGGACCCAGTGGCATGTATCTTCCTGCATTTATCCAATTTGATCTGCTCTCCATGCATAACCTGCCAACGGCTATCACCTGCTCGATCATCGCCTCCCCCAGGGCCTTCACACAGGCACGGCGCTGGTGCATGGGTCCGTCCCTGCCACACCGACAAATCTGAGTGGTCGAGCTCTGGCTCACGGCACGCGCCGCGCACGTCACCTCACCAGGCCCTCAGTGCCTTCACCTCACCCAGAGCAACCAGCGGGAAGCTAACAGCTGTAACGGCAAACCATGTTTCTTCTGGTGCCTGCTCACAGGGATCCCGAGGGAAGGATAGCAGGCGGCCCCGCGAGTCCCTTTTTCCCTCGTGCAATTCGCTTGCGCGTTAAAAGGGGGGCTCCTGAGCATCGCGACTCAGGAGCTCTTACTGGCTCTCCAGCCCTCACCCCCTGTCCTTAACCACGGCATCGCAACCTGGCATACCAGCGGTGTGGCTGAGCTCGCTCGAGGGCCGAAACCTGAGGACGTAGTGTTGGGGAACGTAGCAGAAATTTAAAATTTTCTACGTATCACCAAGATCAATCTATGGAGTCATCTAGCAATGAGAGAGAGGGGAGTGCATCTACATACCCTTGTAGATCGCGCGCGGAAGCGTTCAAGAGAACGGGGTTGATGGAGTCGTACTCGTCGTAATCCAAATCACCGATGATCCTAGCGCCGAACGGACGGCACCTCCGCGTTCAACACACGTACGGAGCAGGGACGTCTCCTCCTTCTTGATCCAGCAAGGGGGAGGAGAAGTTGATGGAGATCCAGCAGCACGACGGCGTGGTGGTGGAAGTAGCGGTATCCCGGCAGGGCTTCGCCAAGCGCAAGCGGGGAGGAAGAGGTGTCACGGGAGGGAGGGAGGCGCCAGGGCTTGGGGTGCTGCTCCCATGCGCCTTCCCACTATATACAGGTGTGGTGGGGGCTGGTTTCTTGCCCTCCAAGTCCATTGGGGCGTTGGCAAAGGTGGGGGAAAGAAATCCCATCATTTCCCTTCCCCACCGATTGTTATCCCCCTTTTTAGGGATCTTGATCTTATCCCTTCGGGATATGATCTTATTCCTTCTAAGGTGGGATCTTGGTGCGCCTTGAACAGGGGTGTGGGGCCTTGCCCCCACCACCCACGTTCATGTGGGTCCCTCCATGCAGGTGGGCCCCACTTCGGAACCTTCTAGAACCTTCCCGGTACAATACCGAAAAATCCCGAACATTTTCCGGTGGCCAAAATAGGACTTCCCATATATAAATCTTTACCTCCGGACCATTCCGGAACTCCTCATGACGTCCAGGATCTCATCCGGGACTCCGAACAACTTTCGGTTAACCGCATACTAATATCTCTACAAATCTAGCGTCACCGAACCTTAAGTGTGTAGACCCTACGGGTTCGGGAGACATGCAGACATGACCGAGACGACTCTCCGGTCAATAACCAACAGCGGGATCTGGATACCCATGTTGGCTCCCACATGTTCCACGATGATCTCATCGGATGAACCATGATGTCGAGGATTCAATCAATCCCGTATACAATTCCCTTTGTCAAGCGGTACGTTACTTGCCCGGGATTCGATCGTCGGTATCCCAATACCTTGTTCAATCTCGTTACCGGCAAGTCACTTTACTCGTACCGTAACGCATGATCCCGTGGCTAACTCCTTAGTAACATTGAGCTCATTATGATGATGCATTACCGAGTGGGCCCAGAGATACCTCTCCGTCATACGGAGTGACAAATCCCAGTCTCGATTCGTGCCAACCCAACAGACACTTTCGGAGATACCTGTAGTGCACCTTTATAGCCACCCAGTTACGTTGTGACGTTTGGTACACCCAAAGCATTCCTACGGTATCCGGGAGTTGCACAATCTCATGGTCTAAGGAAATAATACTTGACATTAGAAAAGCTCTAGCAAACGAACTACACGATCTTGTGCTATGCTTAGGATTGGGTCTTGTCCATCACATCATTCTCCTAATGATGTGATCCCGTTATCAATGACATCCAATGTCCATGGTCAGGAAACCATAACCATCTATTGATCAACGAGCTAGTCAACTAGAGGCTTACTAGGGACATGTTGTGGTCTATGTATTCACACAGGTATTACAGTTTCCAGTTAATACAATTATAGCATGAACAACAGACAATTATCATGAACAAGGAAATACAATAATAACCATTTTATTATTGCCTCTAGGGCATATTTCCAACACGTAGAGCACTAAGGAGAGCATGAGGGAAGGGGAACTCGTATGGGCCGACCTGGCTATACCGCACGAGTTGGCGCACAGCCCAAGCGCGACATCAAAAAACGCCGCGGAGTCAACAAGATAAGTTTCGCCCCGGGATCGGCTAAATATCTGGGCCTAATGGTCACTCACGACATGCCGCTGCTGCGTTGCGGCTATGTCATTTTCCTTTCTTGCCTTACCATGGCTGCTTGAGCGCTAAGGGGGACCTCCTGAGCTTGGCGCCTCAGGGGCTCTTACTGGACCTCGGGCCGCACACCTCCTAGCCTTGACCACGGCACGCGACCTGGCATACCATCGACGGCTGTAGCCTGCCTGGGGACCGGGACCTGTCAGCGTAGAGCAACAAGCCATCGCGAGGAAAGAAAGGGGGACCAAGCCTTAACGGAACATGCACTCGCCAAGTTTTCATAACAAGGAAGATAAGCACCAAAGACATTACAGACCCTTACATGCCCCCACGGGGTGATTCATGATCCTTCGCAGGAAACAAAAGCTGATACTAAGGGGAATCCTATCTACACCCTTCCGTGGCAGACGCCATCATCAACAGTGGGCCACGGGAGGCCGGCGCCAACCCCATCCAGATCAGCGGCAGCGACGGCCGGACGCCGCAGCCCTGCTCCGAGCATGGCGAGAGCTCGGGGGCACATAGCTGTCGTCGCTCGTCTCCGGAGTCTCGTAAATCTCAGGAGAGCTGCTCGACTCCTAGGGGCTGCTGCTGTTGGAGTAGCTGTGGGCGGAACGCGCGTCGGTCTGGCGCTCCTCCCCAGGGCAGCACTCCAGGCGGCGGCCCTCGGCGTCGAAGACCTTGAAGAAGAGCGTGGAGGCGCCGTCGTACTCGAAGTGGATCGCGAGGGCTCCTCTCGCACGGCAGACCCGCGCGATCTCGCCCCAGCTGCGAGTCATGAAGATCTTGCCGGTGGGGACCGCTTCGATCTCCGCTCCGGTCGCCGGAGCGCTGCAGTCGGCGTGCTGCAGCCAGAGCTCGAGAGGCCCCCTTGGCGGCATCGCGTCGGAGAAGAACCGCGGGAAGCGGATCCAGGAGCGTGGAGGCATCGGCGCCCACAGCACCAACTCACGCGAGGAGTCCGCGGCGTGGACCCCAGGGGCGATGGCACGTGACGCCGTGGGGCGACGACCCCGGACGCGGCACGGGCGGCGCTGCTCGCCGCTCCAACCTCCCGAGCCCTCGTCTCGGGTGTACAAGGGTAGCGGGTACCCCGGAGGAGGCCGCCCGCACCAAGGCCTCGTCACCACCTGCATCGCCGCTTCATCACGGCGATGGATCGACCTCTTCTTCGGTGGAAGTGGCCCTGGATCGTTACGGGGAGCTTTTCCTTTCTCTTCGGCGGAAAACCTTCTGATGGGCGCCATTGTTGTCAGCAATGGAGCAAGGAGGAAGAAGCAAGCAAGCGAGGAAGAGATGGGCAACGGGGGCTCCGCCCCCCCCCCCCTCCCCATTTATAGCAAGAGAAGGCCAACCGGCGTCTCTCACGATCGCAGGTAATGATGGTTTTCCTTGCATGTCGCAGGGACTTGTCAAGTCGTTCAGTTGTCGAGGCAGCGTGGGGAAGCGGAGACGCCCGCATCCAATCAACCGCCATGCGTCGACCGAGGCCGCAGGCTTTTGGGGCTCGCAGTGCTCCGAACTTGACCCTTGGCTTCAGCGCGAAGCCAAGCCCGAGCGCACCTTGGGCCCGGGGGCTACTGTCGGCGTTCTGGGAACGGGGGTCCCTAGACTTGCCTGCCTGCGGCCCACAGCGTGGCTAGGCAGCAGGCCGTACGGCCCATCTTCGTCAACAAGGCACCCAAGACCCTCGCGAGGAGGACGACGCAAGACCTCCTCTGGAGTGGCCTAGCCAAGCAGGCTCACGAGGAGCGGAGATATCAAGGCGAGGCAAACCTCACGAGGCTCTCATGACGTGAGCCATGACGAACGGTACCAGGCGGGTGCCAGGCGGGCGCCAGTGCGCGCAGCGTCTCTATTTCCTCTTTGGTGCTAAGGAGGCCAGCGCAGGCGAAGAGTACCGAGGCATCAGGCAAAGGGTGCCATATTGGTGCAACGAGACCAAGACCAGGAGGACGGCAAGGTGGAGTTCATCGTGGAGCCCAAGACGGCGTCACCCCAGAGCTTTTCGCAGGCGAAGACCGCTTTTGTCAGGATAGCTTGTACTAGCTGTCCCCCTTCAAATTTGCCCGCCGTTGTTGGCTCCCTTCCCACTCGATATTTGGGAAGAGGACCAGGGCCTATATAAGTAGAGCTAGCCACCACAGTAGAGGCATCGAATCCTCACGCCACAAGTTCATACGCACAAGAGCACCTCAACCTCAGGAGGTTGTTCTTCCCTTGTACTGTTCATCATCAGCCCAAGAGGCAATCCACCACCACCACACTGGAGTAGGGTATTACACCACAACGGTGGCCCGAACCAGTATAAACCTCGTGTCTTTCTATGTTGCAAGTTCGTCGAGTTCATCCGCGAGATCTTAGCGAGCTAGAGCGTAGATCGGTAGGTGGGAGAGACTTCGCGCGCACCCCAGTGTTCGAACCTTAAGGGTTTGCCGGAACCCCACATCCGACACCAGTGAAGGCACCAACGAACTCATGACACAGATCCGACCAAGAAGAAATGGAATCCGCCGGCAAGTGCATCAACCAAGACATGACATTGGGTTTCAGGGCCAACGGGAAGTAATTGGCAAGCACCTTGTCGTCGCGAGCTCCAGCGGCTTGCATCGCAATGGTGTAGATGCTGAGGAACTACGACGGGTGGGTCTTGCCATTGTACTTCTCGCCGACGTCGGGCTTGAACGTACGGTGGGACAACCACTGGAACTGCCGCAGCTCACGGGTAAAGGCCGGGCCACCCACCTCGTAGGGTAGGCCGC
The DNA here is from genome assembly GCF_018294505.1 of Triticum aestivum. Lineage (NCBI taxonomy): Eukaryota > Viridiplantae > Streptophyta > Magnoliopsida > Poales > Poaceae > Triticum > Triticum aestivum. Next base: position 345,097,394 of record NC_057805.1, on the reverse strand, counting down.
CGGAGCCTCCCGGTGCTGGGTGGTCCATAGCGGGCCCCGCCCGCCTATCTGACTGGTGGCGTGTATCGTGCCGGTGCTTGATGGTGGTTCGAGCGTCTTCATGGGCTCGCTCCCGGAGAACTTGGCGCTGGTCGCGGTGGGTCCGTGGGTCGGACGACGCTATGGAAATGTTATCACAAGCGTCATCACGACAGATCGACACCCGTGGTGGCTGGCGTGCAGGAGGAGAGTGCACCGTGGTCGCAGCACCTCCGGCCCCTCCACCGCTGGCATGCGGTGGTTCGACGAAGCACCGGCCCGAGGGCCCCGCTGGCCATGGCTCGTCTTGGTTGGAGACACCGACGAGGCTCCGGATGGTGGCCCTCCACTCATCGAGCTTTTCTGCAGCAGGAGGGAAGTCGAGGAGCAGCTGCGCGCGCGCCAAAGCTTCTGCTGGCGTGGGTGGCGGTGAAAGATGCGTGGACCGTGGCGCGCTTCGACTTGCAACCATGTTAGAAGGAGCTCTATCACGGCCCACCGGCTGCGTGCCATTTTCGCCAGCACTTTGGCGGGCATGCTAGCCTCCTTCGTCCTGTAGATGATGCATAGGACTCTTCCCACGGCGGCGTCTAGGGTCTCCAGCGTGATGGCGCTGCTCGTCGCGCACACCCTGGGAAGAGCGCGCTGTGGGCACCAGCATAGGCATCTTGGAGGTCGCCGCGCCGCCCGTGGGTGGCACGGTGCCGCCCCCGGAGGGCCTCGCGCCGCCTGCGGGGGGGGCCAGCTCCGTCTCTGGATTTGGCGGCGTGCAGCCCGCCATCTCGCGCACGAACGATGCCGCTCGCCAGGCTCTGACTACCAGAGCGATGTTGGTGCTCGCGGGCCGCGCCTCGGGTTCTGTCCGCGACCGGCCCGCTGCTCGCCCGCACCGGTACGGGCCGTCCGGCTCCTGACGAACCGACCGCCGTGGCCGCCTTCTTCTTGGGAGCCATGACGATGAAGAACTGCTAGGCTAACTGCTAGACCAGATTCTCACAACTGCGCCGCCCCTACCTGGCGCGCCAACGATGTCGGTGGAAACGACACCTATGGAATCACTGGGATCCCTTCTACAGTTGGCGGGCGCGAGGTTGTGCAAAGAGCGGGTCTGACAGGAAGCACACGGATCGTTTACCCAGGTTCGGGCCGCGAAGATGCGTAATACCCTAGTCCTGCTTTGGTGGATGTATTAGTGTTCTTGTGTTCTTGAGCTAGCTACGGGGTGTAACTTGCCCAAAATATCTGAATCCTCCTCCTGGTCGCCTCGGGCCTCCTTTTATAGGCAAAAGGGGCTGCCACACTGGCACACAGGAGGTGGAAAGGTGTACGATGGATGAGTCTATCCTCTGGCACCGTTGGACAAACGCATTTAATGCGCTGCCGACGTGCCCCCTTGCTTTATCAGGGACGGCAAGGAAGCACGTCCCAGCTGTCGCCGCCTCGCCTGGCTTTTGACACGTGCCCGATCTGACGAGGACTTGCGGCGCCACGTTGGCTGGCTGCTGGGCTGGCGCGGTGGTGGAGCCTTCATGAAGGTCTGCATGCCACCACGCGGGTGCTTGCTGGGTCGGTGTAGAGGCCGCCCGTCGCCACGCAAGTGTCTGCCCAGCTGGTTAAGCTAGCAGCTGCTTGGGGACGGCGGTGGAGTCTTGGCAGGCGCGGGCCTGGCTGTGGCCCCGCTGATGCCCTCGGCAAGGGTCTTGCCGGGGGCCCGATAAGGGTCTTGCCGTGTCGTTGCAGTCGTCCCCGTCAAGGCGCTTGCCGGGGGTTTTGTGGATTTCCTCGGCTAGGATCCCGCCGAGGGTCATCGTCTTCTGGTCCTCATCTGATCTCGTGTATTTATGGTCTTCACAAAGATCTGCATGCCACCACGGAGGTGCCTCCCGAGCCCTAGTCCCAAGGTAGTTGTTGGAGGTGGAACCCTTGGGCTCAAGGAAAGCGCGCTCCACTGGCATTAGGCAAGTTGCCCCGGTAAGGCTCCTGCCGGGGCTGCGGAGGCCGCCCCGGCAAGGGTCTTGGCAGGAGGGGTCCACCTCGCCCTCTTGCTCTTTGTGTTTCTGGTCTTGGCGTTGCCTTGGTTGTCTTGTGCTTCGGCTTCTCTCCGGCTTCCCTCCTCTGCCCTGCTAAGTGTGGCCGCGGCGCGCGGCTCTGACTGCCCGTGCACAAGTAAAGGGGTTAAAAGGAGAGCCCCTACTTTTATACACCGACAAGGTTTGCAAATAAAATTAAGCATGCATGCCAAAAATTAAATCCCTACATAAGCAGAACACGTACCATGAAATCAAATGATAAAAACGCCTACCAAAAACTTTGCACAAAGGGCCGCCAAATAAAGAAGATAATTAACCACACTCTGATGGGTACATGTACGCGTGTGATGGTATTGCACGATCAAAATTCACTATTGTACTTTAGAAGTATTATCGTGGACATCAGACTACACACCTCATGATGATGCATATCCTGATTTGACTGCCTATTGAACTGGAGGAAGCAGCTGGTTGTGCCCTGACCACTGTCGTCAACTCTGTCGGGCATGTATTAGATCACTGATAGTACTGAAAACCGTACAATTTATGACATGTAAGTAGTAGTTTCGTTGTAAGAAAATTAGTTCCAATAACTATAGTGAAAATATATTCAACATGTAAAGTAGTGGGTACTAAATACTGCATGCACGGTCCAATAGATGCAAACTCCCTAGTAGCTTCACACGTATGCACATAAAATCCCAATCACACACATATGCAGATCTTCAATTGTAATTAGCATCCACGATGCTGGGGTCAGTCGAGAAGCATCCCTATCACATACTGCATGAGTAGTCATTAGAGTAAATCAGTAAATCTCTTTGATTGAAATGGATACATGCTTTTGAGTAACTCTGAACAAAGAAAAAAAGAATTGCTTGTTGTCATGCGTGGGATGGTTAAAAGTAAGAGGTTAATGGAACCATTGGAGTCATAGGCTCCTAGTCACGCCGAGGCTGCCATCTAGTCGGCAACGCAGTCGGCGCCTTTTCTGCAGATGGACGAAGGTTTTGCATGAAGTTTGAAGTGGGAGGACGGAGGTCCAGCTACTCTAGGCGTGTGGAGATCGGCATCTAGCCCGCCTAGCGGATCCATACGTGTGTGCACGAGAAGCAACAGGACAACATCTAATAGCAAACTTTGTACGTTGCAACTTCAAGCTAACAATCTTCTCAAAATCCATCAACCTACTTGTTTCAGTTGTGCATGGACCGATTGATCCAGGCCGGGAACATGTCGCCAATGGGGTTGACCGCGCCGGTCTCCCAATGAGAGAGTTGCGTCTCCTGGCCGTTGGGCGATAGACTAGGAGATCTCCCATGAGCTCCCGCTAGCACCAGTCAGACCGAAGCATGCACAGCCTGATTCACCTGCAAGCTTACTGTCTCGTCATCAACTAATCAGTGGCAAATCACAAAGAACATGTTCAGAACGATCAAAAGAAGCAGCAATAGCAACAGCGAGATGCAGGCGAGGGTCGGTCGGTGCCCTACGTCCGTCGGGCTCGGGCCTCGTCGACCCCAGTGACGGCTTCCCGCCGCAGCGGCCGGCTCGACGCGGATCGCCCGGCCGGCCTCCCGGCGCCGTCCATCTCCGAGCGGGCTGAGATCCGGGTTGCGGCCCGGAACCTCTAGTCAGGTGCGATCGACATCCCTTCCAGTTCTTCCGGCTGCTCTTTTTCTGCGCTCGAAGCCGTCCCGCTCGGCCGCCTTGTCAAGGTGGCCCTAGACTCGTCCGTAGTTTTCAGGGGGGAGGTTGGCCCCCCCTTGGAGCAGATTGCGGCTATCCAGGCCCACGAGATCCTTGACGGGAAACTCGCCGAGACACGGGCCCGCACCCCGGCACCCCGGCCCTCTGGATGCCGGTCGAGGAGATCCGTGGCCGCACTCGCTCTTGCACTGCCGCTCTTAGAGCCCACAGTGCTTCCACCATCCTGGGGTCAAGCAGCCCCTCAATGGCGGTTTAGATGCGCGCCCTTTTCTGGAACATTCGCGGCTTCGGCCATGACGGCCGCCGCGGCCAGCTAGTTGAGTACATCCGGGACGAGCACATCGACATCAACGCCATCCAAGAAACCATGCGCACGGATTTCTGTCTCCCCAAGCTTGACAGCCTTAGCTCCCACCTGTTCGCCTGGCATTGGCTCCCTTCTAGTGGGAACAATGGCCACTCGGGTGGCATCCTCTTCGGTGTTAAGGATTCCACCTTTGAGGTGGGAGGTATGGATCGGGGTGAGTTCTTCGTTAGTATGGAGATCTTCGAGCGCGCGCTCAACTTCAAATGGGAGGTCATCATCGTCTACGGACCGGCGGATCACAGCCGCTCCCCGACCTTCCTCGCCGAGCTGCAACAGAAGATCTCCGGTTCCCCCCTGCCTGTTGTGGTGGGTGGTGACTTTAACCTCATCCGCTCCCCAGATGAGAAGAACAATGACCGGGTTAATTGCCCCCGGATGCAGATGTTTAACGACTGCATCGCGGAGCTTGGCCTCCGTGAGCTCGAGCGCACGGGGACCCGGTTCACCTGGACTAACCGCCAGGCGAACCCGACGCAGTCTGTCCTGGACCGCGTCTTAGTTTCCCTGGAATGGGAGCTCAGATGCCCCCTGGCCTCGGTTCAGGCTATTACCAGGATCGGCTCTGATCATGTCCCTCTCCTCCTCTCCTCTGCTGATGAGCGCCCCCCATTCCCCCCCGGTTCCGGTTCGAGCTCTTCTGGCTCAACCAAGCCGGGTTTCGCGCGGCTGTTGCGGCTAAGTGGACCGCCGCGCGCGACTCCCCCCACCGCGCCATGTCCGCGGTCAACTCCTGGCAGTTTTGCGCGAAGCTAGCCCGCCAATTTATGAAGGGCTGGGGCGCGAACCTCGGCCGTGATATCCGTGACCGCAAGAAGGCCCTCTTGAGTGCCATCCAGGCCCTGGACGCCCGTGCTGACTCGTCCGGGATCTCCCGGGATGAGTGGATGTTGAGATATGATCTCGAGGACCAGCTCTCGGTCATTTACGCCGACGAAGAGGCCTACTGGCAGTTGTGCGGCATCCAACGGTGGGTGCTCCAGGGCGACGCCAACAGGGCCTACTTCCAGGCGATTGCCAACGGCCGGCGTCGCCGCAACTCCATTCACTCCCTGTGGGCGGGTGATACTCAGCTTGTTCGACCCTCGGACATCTGCGCCCAAGTAGATGGCTTCTATAAAGCCCTTTTCACCCCCACCCCTCGGGGTGGGGCTGCGCTGGCCCCCGATACCTGGTCGGGTGCCCAGCTTGTTTCCGCCGAGGCCAATGCCGCTTTAGTGGCGCCTTTCTCGGAGGAGGAGGTCCTTGCGGCGATTAAAGGCATGAACCCCTCCTCGGCTCCGGGCCCGGATGGATTGCCAGTATTGTTCTTTAAAACATTCTGGTAAACCATCAAACCGGAGGTCATGGCCCTCTTCGACGAGTTCTTCTCTAGGACCATGGACCTTGGGCGCCTGAACTATGGGATCATTACCCTCATCCCAAAGGTTCCTGGGGCCTTGGACATCCGCCAGTTCCGCCCGATCACCGTGATTAACGTGATCTTCAGGATCCTGGCCAAAGGGTACGCCAATAGGGTGACCCTTCTTGCGGACTATGTCACCCATCCCAACCAATCCGCCTTCATCCAAGGCCGATTTATTTTGGATGGGGTGTTGGTCTTTCACGAAGTCCTCCATGAAGTTCGATCCAAGCACCACCACGCAGTGTTCCTTAAGCTCGACTTTCACAAGGCCTACGACACGGTCCACTGGCCCTTCCTTCGGGAAGTATTGCTTCGGAAGGGCTTCGACGACCGCTGGGTGACACGGGTTATGCAACTCATCACCTGCGGCCGGACAGCGGTCAACATAACGGCGAGATCGGGCCTTACTTCCCCACCTTATGTGGGGTTCGCCAGAGTGACCCATTCTCCCCGTTCCTCTTTAACATGGTTGTCGATGCCCTTTGTGGTCATCCTTGATAAGGCCAAAGCCTGCGGCCATATCCGGGGCGTTGTCCCCCACCTTGTGCACGGAGGAGGGGTCTCCCTCCTCCAATATGCGGACGACACCATTGTCATGGTGGAGGGCTCCGCGTCCCACATCGCCAACCTGAAGTTCCTCCTCCTGTGTTTCCAACAGATGTCGGGACTCACCATCAACTTCGACAAGAGCGAAGTGATGGTCCTCGGCTACCCCCCGGACGAAGCTTTGTCCATTGCGGACCGGCTTAACTGCCGCCTGGGCACCTTCCCCACCACCTACTTGGGGGTTCCCATTAGTGACTCCAGACTCACCGTCGCGGATCTTCACCCGAGGGTGACTAGGATGCAGCACAGGGTCGAACCCTGGAGGGGACGCTGGCTGTCGAAGGCTTCCAGGGTGATCCTAATCAACTCCTCGCTGGCTAGCCTTCTCTGGTTTCTCATGAGCTTCTACAGCCTGCATGAGACCCTCCATCAGGAGGTGGCCAAATACCAGTCGAGGTTCTTCTGGGCTGGCGAGGGCGACAAGCAGAAGTACCATATGGTGAGCTGGCCCGACATCTGCAAACCCAAAGACCAGGGGGGCCTTGGGATCCTGTCCTCCCGACGCATGAACATTGCCCTCCTGACCCGATGGCTGTGGCGTATTGCCAATGGGGAGGGAGGCCTCTGGCTCTCCATCATCCGTAATAAGTACCTCCGTGGCCAACCTCTTGCCTTTTGCCAATGTACGGGTGGTTCCCAATTCTGGCAGTCCGTGATCCAGCTTCTGCCCGTACTACACATCGGCACATCCATCTCAGTTGGCTCCGGAGCCTCGACCTTGTTTTGGTTCGACCGCTGGCTTGGGGACGCCCCCTGGCGGCGCGTTTCCCAGAGCTTTTTGCCATTGCGGCTGACCCTCGGGTCTCTGTCGAGACGGCCCTTATTGACTTAGGGCGTCTCGCCTTCCGGCGCCCCTTTGGCCCCCTCGAGGTGGCCGCCTGGGATTCCCTCCTCCAAGACATCGCACTTATGGCGATGGACGTGGTGGAGGACCGGGATGTTCTGTCCTGGCGCCTCGAGCCCTCTGGACGTTTCTCCACGAAGTCCCTGTACGGTGCCATTGCTCCCTCGACGGCCCCGGAACCTTTTAGCCTGATCTGGGATATTTGTCTCCCGCTGAAGATCAGGATCTTCCTGTGGCAATGGATCCGTGGACGCCTCCCCTCTGGGGTTGAAGTCCTCAAGCGTAATGGCCCGGGTGATGGGATGTGCCCCATTTGTGGCACGATTGAGGATGCTAACCACATCTTTTTCTCATGCCACTCTGCCCAGTTCCTTTGGGCCTGCTTCCGCGAAACGGTTGGCGGACAGTGGTGTAATACCAACTTTCCTGACCTGCTTGCCGAGCTTAACGCCTGCCCTACTCGCTACCGCCATATTAGATGGCTGTGCGTTGGGGTTCTCGCCTGGACGCTTTGGAACATTCGAAATAAGCTTGTTATTCATAAGGTTCCCCTGCGTCGTGCGACTGACGCAATCTTCAAATTGTGTGGTTACCTGCAGCTTTGGCGGCCGCTTAGCTGCCCCCAGGACCGAGACGTCATCACCGCCCTCCTCTCCGATCTTCGCTCGATGGCGCTCCGCATGGCTCCCCCGCTGCCGCCTCCTCCACCTGAGCCTGACTAGACCGCCTGGCGGTTATGTGGTTTGTGGCGTGTGTGTTTTGGGTTTAGGGCTTGTTGTGCTGTGCCCTCAGCATTGACCCTTTCGTGTACTATTTGTCCCTGTGGACCTCCGTATGTGTGTGTGTGTGTGTTGGACCTTGTTGGATGCTTGTTGTGCGGTTGGCTTTATAATATAAAGCGGGGCGAAAGCCTTTTTCGGTAGATGCAGGCGAGGGCGACGGCGTCACCATGAACGCAGGGAGGTGCAGCTAGCGGAGGAGGTGTGCGGGGTAGGGAGAGTGACGGCTGGGCAACCCCTATCGGGCAGCGGGAAGGAGAGGAATCCAGAAATCAAACCTGGAACCGCCCTAGCCGCTCTTGGCGTGGATCCTAGCCGCCCTTGGCTCTGGATTGCTTGGACAGACCCTAGCCTCCCTTGGCGTGGCACCATGCCGCCATGCAACAGTGAGGACATGGCCCTGTTTGCGGCTGCAACAACAGTGACAATTGGCGATGGTTCAACTGCTCTGTTCTGGCACTCCCGGTGGCTTGGAGCAAGCACCCTTGCTGCGGCATACCCGGACCTCTACAACCACTCCAAGAGGAAGAAGCGGACCGTGCGTGAGGCGATCAAGGATGATACCTGGATAAAGGACCTTAGGCACGGGGACACACTGATTTTGTTGCCAGATTTTATTTGACTACATCGCCAGATCACCACTGCTACAATGGTGTTCAGCGATGGCACCTAGATACCATCCGATGGAACCAAGATGCAAAGGGACAATACACAGCAAGATCGGCCTACGCGATGCAATTTCAGGGCAGGCTACGATCAACCATGGATGATCTAGTCTGGAAGAGATGGGCACCGGGAAACATCAAATTTTTCGCCTGGCTGCTGATGATGGATCGTCTGTGGACAAACGACCGCCTCCAGCGACGGGGTTGGCCAAACAACTATTTCTGCCAACTGTGTGTTCGCAGCCTTGAGTCGGCACACCACCTCATATGGGACTGCCCCGCCGCCCTTGCCGTCTGGCGATTGGTGGGGTGCAGGGGAGGATGTTCAAACCTCCTCCCGACCGACTCATGGATGACCTCCAGTCTGATTCAGATCGTGCAAAAGATGGTTCAGGCAACGCCGATGGCTTCCAGGAAAGGGGCAAAAACCATCATCCTCCTAACTTGCTGGGAAATCTGGAAAGAGCGAAATGACTGCATTTTCAAGGGCAAGCAACCAGAGCCAGGTGACATCTTCAGGGCATCGACAACTCCGTTCAACTCTGGCGCCAGGCCGGAGCCATTGGCCTGCAGAGCCCCTTCTGGGATCCGCCGTGAGAAAATAGTTTTGCCTCTCTTTTCACGGCCGGAAAATCCGGTCCGTTGCTGTATGATGTACACCTTTTCCTGTACTTGGTCCTAGGACCTGAACCCCCTCATGTTTTTCTACCACTGCTTCCTGCTAATGCAATGAAAAGCCAGCAATTGCTGGATCTTTCAAAAAAAACCTGGAACCGCCGACAGGAGCCACCGCCGGACCAGCAGCAGGAAGCCCCGCCATCCGTACTCTGCCTTGTCTTCTTTCCATCTCACCTTCTCTCTCTCCCTCGTCTCTTCTTCCCGGGAGACCGAGCCGCCATGGCCATGGAGCTATCGCCGCCGCAGGCCTCCTCACCGCCGCACTGGATCCTGACCTGATCTTCCTCGCCCCGACGTCCGCCACTTCCCCGCTGTTCCCCGCCTCCCAGAGCCCTGCCACCACTGTCGTCCTACATCTTGATCGGATCTGGAGCGCCGCCGCTCGATCTAAACGTGAACAGAGTTGACGAAAAAAATATGAACCTTTTTTCTTCACTTACCGAGAACTGCGGGTTAAATTAGCCAAAATACGGGGACCTTTTCATAAAAAACATTGATGAACCCGACAAAGTCAATCCGTGCTTTATTATTAGGGAGAGATTTTATTACTCCCTCCGTTTTTATTTTGTCTACGCCTAAGTGCAATCCTGGATACCAAGGAGGGCTCTGTTGAGAATTTTTTGGACTGGTTTGCCCCTGCTTTGTTGTTAATTGTGTGTATTGGGAACTGACGCGCTATAAATAAGCGCATGCAACGGATTGGCTTGTTCCGCTCGCCGGCTCTGCATGCCACTCGCCCGCTCCTGCATGCACGCTAACAGCAGCACTAATTGCTTGGGATGGCTCAACGGATTGACTAGTCGCTGCTGCTACATGCAACAGATTGGCTAGCAGTTAATGCATTAGTACGTGGGAAGCTGAGAATCAGGGGCAGAATTGAAAGGAAACGAGAAAAATGGCTAGCGCACAGAGCATTTGGAAAAAAACCGCAAAAACTTAGGCGCAGAGTAATAAAAAACGAAGGAAGTACATATATATATATATATATATAATAGAAACAACATAAGATTCCGTTAAACCTGTCGTTCGTCCAACCATTTTATAGACCTTCCCATTTCCTTTATTTTTCATTTTCATTAATCATATATCTGAATTTTCTCCCACTTTCTTTTTCGATGTAAACTGAGTTTTCTCCCAGTACTTTTCCCTAGAACCAACTCAACTGTCACACGTCTAGCCTAAAAAAAATAATACCCCACGTCCTATTAACTCATCAAATTAAAATGATATTTTATTGCGTAAATTGAAAGTTCTTACAAAATAATTATTATTATTATTTATATATAACTTGGCAAGTTAATTCCTAATGATTGCGTACATAAGCTTACAAAGATGTTACTGACCAATGCAGTAATAGACGTGCAATCATGTGTTTATGTTTTATAACATTTCTTCGTCCAGCCCAACATGATATTTTCACCCAGCCCAGCAAATCCGTGGATTTCGAGAAAAATGCAAATGGGCTTTAAATTCTACCATATATATAAACGGGCTGCATAGATGCTACATCATTGTTTCATCCAGCCCACCAAATGGACTAAAAAAACAAATGAACTGGCGGACATGTGGGTCAGTAGGTCGAAGCCTAAGCAAGGCGTTGGATTTACATCCAACGGCTGGCATTCTTCTTCAATCTCTCGTCTTCTTCCCCTAGCGCTGCCGGGACCGCCTGCTCCAGCCTCCGGCGTCCAGCGGCGTTGTTTTGCGCGCCTCGCAGCGAAACGCTACCCCGCCGACGGCTAGGCCATCCCTCCACTCCGCACCTCCTGTTATTCTCTGCCGAGTGTAGGTCCACCCGCACCCGAACCAGTCAAGTTTCCCACTCCTCTCCGTCTCCGACTCCACTGCCGCGTTTCCCCATCTCCGGGTGTTCCAGTCTGGGGCCTCGCCGTCGTCCACTGCCTCGCTGCGCTCGGTGTGGCGTGGTCAACAAACGAGAGTCATCGGAAGAGGACTGTACATGGAGAGCCTAACGGCTGGGACCCACGAGGTCCATGGTCGCACGCAAGGAAAATTCCTCCTTATTAAGCTGTTTCCTCCACCTGACAGTTGGGACCCACCGGCTGTATCTTCGCACGGAAGGAAGTGCCTCCTTGTTATGAGAAAAAACTATTCCTCCCGATGACAGTTGGGACCCGGCAGATTTGGTGGCTGACTTGTGGGCCTACTAAGCAAACGTGTACGCACGGATTTGTCAACTTAATCAACAAATCATTCTAGCAGCTGGACCGTTGGATGTTAATCCAACAGCCGTGCTCCTTCTTCAACCTTTGTTCTTGCTCCTGTCTCCCGCGGGCGGTAGTGCTGCCGCGCACCCGAACTAGTCAAGTTTCCCACTCCTCTCCATCTGTGACTCCACTGCCGCGTCTTCCCCATCTCTGGGTCGTTCCAGTCTGGGGCCTCGCCATCGTCCATCGGCCTTGGTGCGCTCGGCATGGTGTGGTCAACATGGTCAACAAATGAGAGTCGTCGGAAGATGACTGTACGTGAGAGGCTGACAGTGGGGACGCACCACGCTCATGGACGCATGCATGCAACTGCATCCTTTTTACCCTGAAAAATAATGTTTTCTTCCCCTAACTGCCGGGACCCACCAGCTATATCTTCGCACGCAAGGAAGTGCATGACTGTCGGGATCCACCTGGTCGAAGCGTACGTAGCGTTGTCATTTTGGTCACGAACGTGTATGTACATACTGGTCGATGTAGAGGCGCGCACGTGTCGTAGTAGAGGCGTGCACGTGTCGTAGTAGAGGCGCGCACGTAGCATGTACACGTACGTACAACGGCCAGGGTGCAAGAAAGAAAATACGGCCACGTACGTACATACGGGCGGCGTCTCGAACGCCTACTTGCGTGTACGTATGGCTAGGGCTCGTGTACATGGCTGGGTCAGAACGGAGAAACTGCGTCGTCGTCATGTTCATGGGGAGCCAACCGGCTGGGTCGGAACGGAATGCATCGTCGTGTTCCTCGGGAGCCAACCGGGTTGGATGGAACAGACGATGGAAACGAGGCCTGGCGTACCGCAGAACAGAGGAAACGGCCTTGTGTTCGACCAGCCATGGTCGAAACGGGATCCTGTTCATCGGGAGGGGTCTGGCGTACCGCAAAATGGAGGAAACAGACTTCTCTTGGTCGAAACGGGATCCTGTTGATCGGGAGGGATGTGGCGTACCGCAAAACGGAGGAAACGGACTTGTGTTGGAGCGCTACGGTCGAAATGGGGGTCCTGTTCATCGGGAGGGGTGTGGCGTACCGCAAAACGAGACTCCACGGGATACTGTTCATCTCCACCGTCAATCTCCTCCATCCTCCACGGGCTACTGTTCATCCACCGTCGACCTCCTCCAGCCTCCACCTGTGACTGTTCATCCACGGGCTCCTGTTCATCCAGCCTCCACCGCGCGCTCCTCCACCGGCTACTGTTCAACCAGCCCTCCACGGGGTCGTCCTGTTCATCCAGCCCTCCACGGGGTCCTGTTCATCTAGCCCTCCACAGGGTCCTCTTCATCAACCGGCTTGATTGATCGGGGTCCTGTTCATCCAGCGGCAACACCACGGGGTCCTGTTCATCCAACCCCCCACCGGGAACTGTTCATCCAAACCCCCAACAACGCTCACTGTTCATCAAGAGGCAGCATCGATCGACTTCAGTTAGCAGTAGTAGCGAAGGAATCACTCGGGTTTAGTTAACAGCAAGGGATCGATCGCTCGGGTTCAGTAACGTAGCTAGTGCAATCGCTCGGGTTCAGTTAGAGCCCAACGCCTCGCTCGGGTTCAGTTAGAGCGCAACGGTTCGCACACGCGCGTACGTGTACGAGAGAAACGCGCATCGCTCGGCCCCCGACCACCCACCGTAACCGGGAACTCCCCGATATTTTCCTCGCCCTCGCTTCTACCACGGTTTTTCCGTCATGGACGGCCGAAAGAATGTCACGCAGCTGCGTCTCCGACCCGCCCAGGACGAAAAGCCCATTTTCTGTCATGATTTTTTGTCATAGAAGTAGGAGCCCACCACATCTATGATGATACCGGGTTTTGTCACAATTATCGTCATAGAAGTGTCTTAAGCATGACAGGGAAAAAATTCGTTCGGCCCAAAATGTCACGGATGTGTCTTTTTTTTGAAGTGCAACTAATAAAAAATATCCACAACATCACACACAATTTTTTTGTAGGAACCGTTTGCCATGAAATTTTTTGGGTATATTTAAGTCTTCCTCCTTAAGCTTCGCCGGCTCGTCTGCTCTAGTGCCGGCAACCCCCGAATCCACGAATCCCGATCCCCATTCCCGCACCCCCTTCTTGCAAAGATGATGCCGTAGAAACGCTTCGTGAAGGCACGTATGATGGTCACGTCCTCCCCGAGCGCCGCCGCCTGCGCCGAGAGCGCGGCCACCTACGCCGAGAGCGCCGTGGCATCTGCATTGAGCGTGGTCGCATCCGCCGAGAGGGTGTTTGCGGCAGCCGACAGGGCAGCTGCAGTAGCCGAGACAGCTGCAGCTGCTGCTGCAACGGCGGGTGCAAACGCCGAGAGCGCTCGAGCTGCCATCCGTGCTGCCGATGTTGCCCTAGCCCGGGTCGAGGCCATCCACGCCAAGATCGAGGCCACCTCGGAATCCAGCAAGCTATCCACGTACGAAGAGGCGGTGGTGGCCATGGAGCACCTGCTTCCTCATGAGGTCGCCGAGCGGGAGCTCGGGATGCACGAGGCGGCGGAGATCGAGGAGCGTCGGGAGGAGGAGTTGCGTGTCGCCGAGGTCGAGGTAGAGAAGAGTCTGTCCGTCGAGGAATCGGCGGTGGAGTACCAACGCGAGCTCGGGCGCAGCCACTACTATGACTACTACAACCTTGAGGACGGCGCCGAGGACGATGAGGACGCGGTCGACTTCAGCAGGGGGGACGCAGAGTCCACCAACGGTGGCATTTCGCCAGGACAAGTCATCGACGTCTCATCTCACACCGGCGATGCATAGGCCGGCGCGGCGACAGATATGTTAAAATTATGCATACTTAAGCTTTGTTTTTAATGCTAGTCTTTTGTTAGAGCAATGTTTAGGTCAACTGGCTCTGTTTAATTACTAAAATTGCTCGATTCAGTAAGTGTGGTCTGTGTGTTGTACGCTCATTTGTGTGCCCAAATTAGCAAGCGATGTTAAATTATGCAATGACGTACCCAGGGAAATTTCCATCAAAATTTGAATTATCAGACTCATCCCATGCGCGTAAAGCAGAAGAATCATTTGCGATGCACACAATCGTTCAAAGTGAATGGTGTCCGGCGGCACCGCGCGCAAAGTTTCCCTCCACATTTCCAAAAATTTTGCCTACCGCCAAAATATCTACCCCCGCCACCCCTTCCCCCTTCCCCACCCCCTTTTCTCCTCGACCACAAGTCACATTTCCCTTGTTTCCTCCTTCCTTCCTTCCTAAGCTATAGCCGCTTCCTCGCTCTCGCCGTCTCGCATCCTACCGCCGGGGTCGCCATGGTCTTCTTCAATGACCTCTCCAACGGTTCCTCCGACGACGACGACTCCTTCACCACGCGGGTATGCCTCTCTTCTCTCTCTCGGGCTATGACTTGGAATGAAGGATTTTAACCCGGCGATCGATTTGAGTCATTTCTTCCTCTTGTAGATCCCTAGGACCATCAGTTGCAACGAATGGAGAGGGGTGGCTAAAGATCTGTCTGCTCATTGTCACCATCAATATCCATGCGTGAAGCTAGTTGCGTTTGAATCTGTGGACAATGGAGGAAGTTTTCGACATGTGCAGAGAAGGTGAGACCCTCTTTCGTTGTTACAAATCATTTGTTAGATGTGATTCAGACACTATCACGGTCCCAACCCGTTCATACCACACCTTCAACCAAATGCATCCTAAGACAGTGTCACAGTTTGTACCTAGTATGTAAAAATGTTGCCATCTCATCAGCGGTGCCATTAGAAAATTATTTGGCACCGCTTCAGCAGTTTGTGCAGCCAACTTTGGTCCACACATCCGAGCAGCCAAGCAGTAAAATACTAAATCTTTACGGCACGAAGGAACTGGGCATCAGAGCAACTAGGTGCTTCGGAGTCTGGGTCCCTGATTTTTCTCCGCTGCCTCAGCTCGCCAGTGCAGGGCACCGGTGCGAGATGTAACAAGAGCTATCTTTACACCGGTTTTGGCATACATAGTGGACGGCCTTAGTGCTATTAGTTCTCTATTACTAAATTTGTGCATGTACACACCTGTTAGTATCAATTTGTTGTCATCCAAACATTGTCGCTATGCTATTCCAGTTATATTTACCTTCCTCATAAAATGTTCAATTTGTTATTTATAGTATGATACGTCTCCGTCGTATCTATAATTTTTAATTGTTTCATGCCAATATTATACAACTTTCACATACTTTTGGCAACTTTTTATATGATTTATTGGACTAACCTATTGATCCAGTGCTAGTGCCTGTTTTCTGCATGTTTCTTTGTATCGCAGAAAATCCATATCAAACGAAGTCCAAATTCAATAAAATTTTACGGAGAATTATTTTGGAATATATGTGATTTTTGGGAGTTGGAATCACCACAAACGGAGGCCCACACAGCCCACAAGGCACCAAGGCGCGCCAGAGGCCCCTAGCGCGTGGTGGTGGGTCGTGCCCTCCTCGAACATCGTTTGGAGCTCTACTTCGGGCGCAAGGAAGCTTATATCCGGAAAAAAATCATGTTAAAATCTCAGCGCAATCGGAGTTATGGATCTCCCGGAATATAAGAAACAGTTTTCGGCCAGATCTGGAGAGCGCGAAACAGAAGAGAACAAAGAGGGAGATCCAATCTAGGAGGGGCTCCCGCCCCTCCACCGCCATGGAGACCAAGGACCAGAAGGGGAACTCTCCTCCCATCTAGGGGGAGGCCAAGGAAGAAGAAGAAGGAGGTGGGCTCTCTCCCCCTCACTTCTGGTGGCGCCGAGTGTCGCCGGGGCAACGATCGGGACGGCGATCTACATCAACAATCTTGCTACCGTCAACACCAACTCTCTCCCCCTCTATGCAGCGGTGTAACACCTCTTCCCCCCACTGTAATCTCTACTTAAACATGGTGCTCAACTCCATATATTATTTCCCAATGATCTATGGTTATCCTATGATGTTCGAGTAGATCCTTTTTGTCCTGTGGGTTAATCGTGATCTTGGTTGGTATGATTGTATATTTTATTTATGGTGTTGTCCTACGATGCCCTCCGTTCTCGCGCAAACATGAGGGGCCCCCGTTGTAGGGTGTTGCAATATGTTCATGGTTCGCTTATGGTGGGTTGCGAGAGTGACAGAAGCTTAAACCCGAGTAAGTGGGGTATGACGTATGGGAGTAAAGAGGACTTGATACTTAATGCTATGGGTGGGTTTCATGACCTTAATGATGTTTAGTAGTTGCGGATGCTTGCTAGGGGTCCAATCATAAGTGCATATGATCCAAGTAGAGAAAGTATGTTAGCTCATGCCTCTCCCTCATATAAAATTGCAAGAATGATTACCGGTACTTGTTATCGATTGCCTAGGGACAAATAACTTTCTTGTTGACACAAACCCTTTTACTAAACACCTAACTCTTATTATCTTGCAAAGTACCTCTAGTTTTATTCTTGCAAAGTAGTTCTAGCATCACTCCTACAAACTAGTTTCATACTTGTTTTCGATAAAGCGGACGTCAAGTCTGCGTAGAGTTGTATCGGTGGTCGATAACTTGAGGGAATATTTTTCTGCCTTTAGCTCCTCGTTGGGTTCGGCACTCTTATTTATCGAAGAAGGCTACAAACGACCCCCTATACTTGTGGGTTATCAAGACCTTTTCCTGGCGCCGTTGTCGGGGAGTTATAGCGTGGGGTGAATATTCTC
Source organism: Triticum aestivum (assembly GCF_018294505.1). Lineage (NCBI taxonomy): Eukaryota > Viridiplantae > Streptophyta > Magnoliopsida > Poales > Poaceae > Triticum > Triticum aestivum. The sequence goes on along the minus strand of NC_057805.1, from coordinate 345,080,414 downwards.
GTGTGTGCTTGTTTGCTTTATCACCAAGTAGTTTTTATTTCCTGTTCTAAGTTGTTTTGTATCTTTAGTTATGGATATGGAACATGGAACACCAAAAAAATAGTTGTACCTTCTACTTATGGAGATGGGGAACCTCCTAAAACCCTCGATGCTCGTTATGTGAAAGATATTAAGCACTACTTTGATAATCCTGAGAAAACCCCATTCAACTATATAATGGGAGTAACGCTGGATCAACGTGAATACTTTAGGTATTATCGCTTGACTCACAAAGGGAAATTCTTATGGGATCAAATTCATATATTGAAATGGTATGCTTGGAATCTATGCTTGAGATATGATTTTACTTGTTGCTCTAGGGTGAATGTTCCACACCTTCCCTTTTCATGCAAATTTAATGATATTAAAACCTTAGCTTCTTATGCTAATGGTATATATGATTACTATGATGTGGAACGAATAGAAGAATTTGTTGCTTTTAAGGGTGCACATGAAATTGAATCTTCGTTTGAAAAGTTTGAATATTTTGATGATTCAGTTTATAGACCTGAAAATCTTGCTATCAAGGAGAAGGAGTATAAGAGTACAAGAGTTGGAGAATTTATTTTATTTTTAGAGCACTTGCAAACAAACACACACAAAAATCAAATCAAGCAAATTCCAAAGCACTCAAAAGTTTTTGTCAAACCACAATTTATCATGATTTATTAGCTTATGTGTTGTGGCATGAAAATCAGGGTGTGACAGACCTACCCCCCTTACAAAAATCTCGTCCCCGAGATTCCCAGACTAGGCGCGGAAAGGGATACATAAACTTGGATCTGGGGTAGTCTTCAAGTCCTTATGTTGCTTCTGCTCCCGTGTGGTGCTCCATTTAACTTGGAGTACTTGATGATGTGGCTTCGTATATGATGTTCTTCTTGATCCAGGCTGGTAATGGGTAGCTCGTGGTAGGTTAGATTGGGCTAGGGGTCGATGGCTCCGTGTTCGATGCCCTCGTTGAGATCGGGCTAGTTAGGAAGTTGCAAACACTTCCGGGGGTGTGTCGCGTAGAAAATGTTGTGCACTGTGGGTAACTCAGGTGGTAACTCCAGCTGGTAACTGTCTTCTCTTCATCTCGTAGCGATCTCAGAGGGGGTTGTTGAATCTTGGAGTGATCTCGAAGAGGGCCGATGAATCTTGGTGTGGGTTTCGTTGTCATGGAAATGCTTGGTTCCTTAGAGAGGAGTGGCTTGTAGATACACCTGGTCTTCGATGCGGAAGTTTGCTTCTTGGCGAAGGTGGTTGGTATAGTTCTTCCTCCTCGACAGGGCGGTCTCCAGATGTTCCTTGACCAGCTGAATGACTCTTCTTCCGTCTTCAGGTAGACAAGTATGTCATCAAAGAAAGGTGACAACTAACTTGTCCAAGCACTCCATGAAGTCTATGGGGTACTTAAAGTGGGCTGAGGCATTGGTGGTGGTCACGGTTGAGTATTGGCCAAAGTCTTCTTGTCCTAGGTACAAAGCCCATGGTCATGATCCGACCATGTGGTGGCTTGGTAAGGCTTAAGGGTTTCAAGGATTCTAGCGTGCGAGTGAATGTTTATCATCTTATCCTTGAGCACAGTTTCTGAGATGCCAATAGTTCTACCTAGTCCTTTAAACGAATCACACCATACCACCGATAGCATCATCTCCTATAGGTCAACTCCAATCATCACTCACGCTATTCATATCATCATGACTCCTGAGAGGAGGTCTAGCAAAATCATATATGTCTACGATCCCCAAACTCATATGTATGGCTACCCCTAACAATCCATGGGTAGAGCATACAAGCTTCCAAGCTGGAATAAAACATGACAATCCAAGTGCTCATCCTATTCTTCCAGGGTCCAAGGTAGTGCATCTCTATCCTAAGGAAACATGTCGTATGCCACTCCAAGATCTTGGTGCCTTCCTATGAATCAACTCCAGCAGCCCATTATCTTCCGTCAATCACTACACAATCCATTAATTCTACAAATCCAATGTTTATGGTGTTCCACACGATCTTCTAATGCCCTATAATCCACAAATACTAGAAAGGGCTATCTTTGCTATAGTCAGTCCACCGATTCCCATTATCATGGTCAAGTAAACTCCAAGGTCAAGCTTATATAGAACCTAAATCAACTCCGACAATTAATCCAATCTCCTAGTTTATCGTCCACCGAGAAACATGGTATCATGATCGAGATCATCAGTCTAAATCCAATTTACTCCAAACCATGTAGACTTACTCACCACCTATACTCCACTAGGATCACCTATTTAAATCCAGATCTCATGTCCAACGAGAATTTCTACACTTCCCCCCAAGTCATTATCGTAATATCAGCTATCTTCTATGAATGTCCCCTTGGCTAAGTCAAATCCTTATACTTCTGAGAATTTTAGCTTGCAATCATAATTGTCCAATTTACTCAGGGGCAATGAGAGTCATGCTACTCTATTAACTGATCCCACCAAGTTCATCTACCAACATGAAAGCCTCATAATCCACCAAATAGTCTCATATAATTTCTCAAAGTCATTGATATAAACTCATCAAGTCATTTGTCCTCTATTCCTATATCCTCAAATTGGTCTTCCCTATGGCATTGTTAGTTTGGTGCTATCTTAAGATGATAACGTGCTCGTTCACTATGCCCACTAGTTCCATAATGAACCCAGTGATAAGCAAGGCTTACTGTAGCTTAACTTGTTCTCTTGTGATTCCGTAGGTTAAGCTCATGGTTAAGGATTCGAGCTGGGGTATCTTGTGAAGTATCGAAGGGTCTAGGAATTGGGTTTCTAATCTTGAGGGGCAACCATAACTCTACGGGGTTGTACTTGGTCAAGGAGGCTGTAGCAAAAGTCTTCAGTGCTAGTTGGTCGCTGAGGTGGAATCCTTGGTGCATCTTGTCTTGCTTATCTTCAGTTGATGAGAGAGATGAGAGGGAGAAGTAGCATAGAGGAGGGGAATGACTAAAGGGGGTTCTATAGTGCCAGCGCAACAAACAGGTGCAAAAAGGGCCAAACAAAAGAAAACAAGGAAGGTGGTATAGTCGCGTACTTGTTGCCTAGGGCAAAAAGGGCGACTGATATCAAAACTCAAACAAATAAAAACAAGAAACACACAATCGTGGTTCTATTCAAACCATCATACGGACTCGACTGCGCATAGGGGGTACACGACTCATCCTACCCTAGGGGTTCTCAGATTCAGTAGTCGTGCTTTGCTCCGTGCCTCGTGCAGTCTTCTGGGTTTCCCTCAGGTGTTGCTACGTCTCTTGTAGTTGTTTGATGAAACAATCCGGGTTGAGCCTGAAGATTCTTCAACAACTTCTCACCTGTTGAAGTGGTGGGGTGAAGGTGGCTTCTCGTAGCAGGGCATTGACTCAGTCTTCTGTTGTCTCCTTAATCATGATGATCCCTTTTTGCCTTTTAAGGCGTCGATGGTACCAAGTGGGTAATCCTTTATGCAATGACATTAACAAAGCATAGTAGAGGTCCAACATGCCGGTTATGTTGATGACAACATCGACACCAAGAGCGGGGGATGAAGAGAACCGTTTTCCTGCTCACTATAGTGAGGCGGACCAAATGGCGAGGTTCTCATCCACCGGTGGTTGCCGATACAACAACGGTAAGGACAGGGTTGCTCTATTAGCTATGTATATCATTATCTTGCATATCCTATGCCCTGATCATCATAGGCCAAGGTTGCATCATCCTGGGGCAAATTCAAAGGTATCACCATCCTCTGGGTCTTCATGTCCTCATTCCTCGAAGACGCATCTTCTGTTGGCATCGTCTGCTCTGGTGTCGCCAATCTTGTGTTCAGAAGAGGTGGGTGAGTGTTTGGCAAGGTGTACTCCTTCGAGGATTACAAGGAATCCCGTGGTCAGGGGCATAAGGGTTCTAGCGACCAAAAGTTTTGAAGGGGAAGAGATCAGATCAATAAGGAAAGTATACCTTAGTTTTCGAAAAACTAAGAAGGGAAGAGAAGTATAGATAGTTTTGAAAACTAGTAATAGTTTTGGAAATAGTTTTACCCTAACTAACGACCATGCTAACTAAGGCTTCCCACAGTCAGGATGGCTCTGATACCAGCTCTGTGGGGACCCCGACTCATAAGTCGTGATCACCGGATGCACGTGTACAGTGATCCCAGAGATCAATGCTCACTGAACACACAGAAGCTGTATAACAAGAGTCTTACATCCATTCATACTGTCTTACATAAATTATGACCATTATGGTCAAGTCTTGAGTATAACTTTGCAGCGGAAATCTTCGTCGATAACTTGGACCCATGCCATCTGCCTTAACCCTACAGGCATTCTGACTGGGAAGCGTCCTAGCTCACATGTTTGTCACCGAAGTATTCTTCTTCATATCCTGTTATTTCATGCCTGGCCAATAAAATAACAGTGGCAAGCCAATGAGTACTTTGAATGTACTCGCAAGCAACCCATGTTTTGGTTCAAGATACAACAATGCATGATATAGGTAAATTTTTGCAGAAAGCTAGTTTTGAGTGCAATGACATGTTCAACAACTTGTAAGACATGCATCAGGAGAATTCAAGTAACCATGAGGACAGGTTACAGACATCAACATAAATAGAGTGGGCATCAACCCAACTCAATCATGTCAAGTCCTTTGACTTGACCCAAGTAGTTCTTCCCACTTATCCAAACACACACACTGGTTTACAAACATGTGGACGTAGCCCAAGAGCGGTTACCCAACTGTCCTTGACCGTGGACACGACTATTCGAATAGTTTTACACTCTGCAGAGGTTGCACACTTTACCCACAAGATCCGGGGAACTTCCCTGTCATCCACGACCCGCGGTACCTCAAGTACCCGGGGTAAGCACCCGATCACTATCTTTCCCTAGACGACACTAACATGGAGTCCACTCGATTGGTAGTAACCCCCGTGCCCAACATTTCACATCTTAAAACTGTGGAGCCTCGCTCCCATATTCATCACATACCACAAGCACGGGGTACCAACGGTGTGTCCGGTGCCCTGTGAAGACATCATGGCCGCCCTACCTGGCACGACCCCGTCCCGAGAGAGAGCACCAACTCTCCCCCGTCACTAGTAATGCGGGCTCCAAGATAGTATCAGCCTAGGTAATCAATAATGCCCTTTCCCATATAAGGGTAGAGTGGTTGCGCATGTAAGGTTGGAATAACGGTCGCAACTTAAACCAATCCGTTTTGAAAACACCACACACACTTGCCTCGGTACACCACTTCGTCATCAAGTGGTTACCCAACTCATTATCTCCTTCGGGCATAAGTGGCACCCGACAGGGTTTTCGAAAAGTCTCTTGAAAACAATCTTGCTCCCATCACCATGCATATTCCCGTCCCTTTTTGCGTAGCATCTACTTTAGCATCCTATCTACTCCCACCGGCATAACCCTCATAAGGAGGTAGGGTCATGCACAATGCAAGTATCAACGAGGAAGTAACGGAGGCCAACCATCAAAGTGGTTCCACCTCATCATGATTCCGTTGCAACAACAATATGGTGCTATATGTCATGCATAAAAAGGGTTTCATAGACATGGTCAAAGGGCTGCTTGCCTGTTTTAACAAAGTCTTCGAGGTCTTCAAATATCTCTGGTCCAACTCCGAGCATTTCGTCAACTATCGTCGAAAGCAACCATAATAAGCAACGCAACAAGGCAGAAAATAAAAGTGCTCTAAAAATATTAATTGACTTTTCTAGGACATCTCTGGTTAGATGAAAAATAACCAGACTGGTTTCATTGGAATTGGGTCAGTGGATATTTCTAAACATTTTGATATGATGGAATCAAGGGGTTTATGGATTTGCAAGAAGTGTACAGAAATATATTTTTGAAAAATGAGCAAAGGCACCCATTTAACAAATCATGATTTTAGAAACATCTAGGAGTTGGTTTCACTGGATTTGGAGTTCAAATGAATATCCTATGATTTTGCAAAGTTGGCTATACATGAAGAAATAGGCCATTATTTGAGGTGATACAGAAAGTATTAGTAAAAATGTTCAAAAACTAAGTTTTGAACTTGTAGACATCTAGGATTTTGAATCATGCAATTTGGATCAAAAATGGGCTCTCTGTGATTTTCTAAAGTTCATTACAGAAATGGAAAAACAAGATTTGATAAATGTTTGTGAAGAAAAAGTCTCTGGAAGAATGTGCATGTTGCACCAACAGGTAGATCATGATTTATGGAGTCACTAGAAATTTGAATCATCAAATTTGGAGTTAGTTTGAATTATTTATGGATTTGACAAACTGTGCAGAAAAGAAAAAGGAGAAGCTTTTTACCCAAACGGGCTGGATTTGGGCGGCGACAGCGCGCACTGAGTGGGATTTAATGGCGAGGCGCAACTGGGCCGGCCCAGCGGCTCGGCCACGCGGGCGACAGGGCGACGTCGAAGGCGAGAGAGGCCGAACCCGCCTCCACTTACGCGAGCGAGCGGCGCACGGTGGGGGTTTAAACCTGACAGGCCGGCCCCCTGTTAGGGTGTGAGGCTGACCGCCGGTCCCCACGGTCGTCGTCGTCAACCTCCATCCAGAGGGGGAGGCGAGCTCACCGGCGTCGCTGCGGGGTATGGTGGGGCAAATGGATGGCACCGGCGTGCTCAGCTTCGAGTCGCCGACCTGGTGGAGCTGAAGGGGGTCGCCGGGGTGGCCTGGTTAGCCGGCGACGAGATCACGTGGCGGAGGAGCCTCGGGCGTCGACGGCTCCGGGCGTTTTCGGCTGCAAACGAAGCGGGAAGAAGAGGGGAAATAGTCAGTGGGGGAAGGCGGTTTCAGATCGGGGCAGAGGAGGAGCGGGGAAGGACTATACCGAGCAGACGACGGCGAGCCGCCGCGGCGGAGCTCGAGCTCGATCCCGAGCTCGAGAGCTTCTGGAGAGGAGTGGGAGGTGCATGGGGTCGATTTGGAGCATGTGGAGGCGAGTGGTGGGGAGAGAGAGGCTCGGGAGGCCTCTCATTAGGTGAGCGAGGGTCCACCGTGGACCAGTGCGCCGGCGAGGTCGTTGCCGTCGCTACGGGTCACGGGGCTCGCTGGGAGGTGTAGGGGGTGCTCGTGGGTTTGGTCTAGGGCGAGGGGAGAGGAAAAAGGGGAGTGGGGCGTGCTCCAAGACGGTCCCGAGCTCGTGCGCCCATTGGCCGAGCCGGGCGGCGTCAGGCACGAGCAGCAGGGGGTGAGAGAGAGGGGGAGAGGAGGGGGACTGCACGGCTGTCGTGTTGCGGACGTCGAGGGCCTCGATTGGCGCGAGGGGGAGGCTCGAGGTGGTCGGGGGACGCGGCGTCAACGGTCGGGAGCGTGATGACGTGCTCCAGAGCGCGTCTTTGGCCGGCATCCGCGGCTTTTCCGCGTGCACTCGTGCGTCCACTTGCGTCTGGCAGCTGCAGGGGAAATAAACAAGGAGGGAGGAGGCCTTGGATGCTCTGGAACTTGCCAGGAGTAAGAGAGAGGTGAGAAAATGGGAGGAAAGCTGTTGTCCAGAGAGGGAAAATGGGGTTCTACCCCCCTTAATCATGACTCCTCGGGCAGGGAAAGATGCATGAGGTAGAGGAGGAGCAGTTGAGGCCGTGGGGTAAAGTTCAGCTCATGGAGATTAGTGGAAGAGGTCAAAATTGGAATTTTGGTAAAGTGGCAGAAGGTGTTTGATGCTTGTTTGGTTAAGCAAATGATCTACATTTGGCATGAGACTCCACAGGGTGAAATGGCACATATAATTAGGTCCTTCAACCAATTTTGAGCTCATTTGGGCAAAGTTGCCAATGCAACTTTTGTAAACCCTAGAAATTAGCAGAAATGGACTTTTCAAGATTTAGTCATGAAAATCTATTCTCCTTGATGCACCACTTGGTGTAGTGTCATCATTTGAGATTCTGAACATGTCCACAAAAGTTGAGATCAAAAGGAGAAGGTTGCCAATGTAGAGTTGTTCAAATTTGGTTCTGGACAGGAAGGGTTTTGGGGCACTTTGATCAAGTTAACTTGTGCCACTTGGTCTAGATGAATAATTAGACCATTTTAGCATGTGGACCAAGTCTGAGAGCATTTGGACAAGTTTGATAATGTAAAGTTGTTCAAACTTGAAAAAAGACAGAAATGGTTTTGGGAGGGTTTCATGGGGTTATACTGTTCTCCATGACATGAGACTTGGCAAGATCACCAAATAGAGCATTTGTGACATGATGGAATTTTCTTGAATTTTTATGAAAATATTTCCTGTAGAAATATTTCAAATCCTTGAAAGGGGCAGAAATGGTTTTGGGAGGTTTTGACCAATATTTTGAACATGACCATGTGCTGAAAATCTTATATATGGACAATATATGTCCACTGAGTTTCCCTAGGTTTTTCCCAAATATTTTTGAAGCTTTAAAATAAAACCTATTAAAGACCATTTCTGGACTTAAGAAAAAGCCTTTAAATAAAGTAGGAAAATAACTTTTAAAATTATATTTTTGTGGTTTGTGGGTGTCCTATATCTAATAGGAGTCAAATATATTTTTGGAAAGATTTTTACTGCCCTTAATTAAGTACTTGCAGTGCAAATCTCAATTCAGGGGTTTTTGGAAAACTAATTTTTGAAAATACTATTTGGCCAAATTATTTTTGTAAGAAATTATTTTTATGTCCTATACACATGGCATGATCATTGGGAAAGGTTTTTGGATCAAGGAGAAGGAGTATAAGAGTTGGAGAATTTATTTGATTTTTAGAGCACTTGCAAACAACACACACAAAAATCAAATCAAGAAAATTCCAAAGCACTCAAAAGTTTTTGTCAAACCACAATTTATCATGATTTTTTAGCTTATGTGTTGTGGCATGAAAATCAGGGTGTGACACCGAAGGAGCTCAGCGATCTTCTACAGACATAATTTAGGGTGCTGCATGACCAATTCTCTCTGGGGAGAAGTACGCCTTTTCTCATGCAGGTGGACATTGCCCCATTTTCACAGTGATGGTGCCACCTAATATTGGTTTGTGCGACAATTTCCCGCGGACAAGTTCTATGTGCCATTCGAATACATCTTCCACCTATACAAGCTTGGTCCTTCCTTAATACGCCTATCGGCAATCAATAGTGCATACATTGCCAAATGTGAGCTCAACAAGGTTGTCACGGTAGGGGACCCCTACCTCATGCATGAGACCAACATCAATCTCCCTGGTTGCCATCAAGCTAGGAGGAACTACCTGACAAACCTCATGCTTGCCAACATGGACAAAGATTGCCTTCTAGTGCCCTACCATCCGAAGTAAGTCATTCAGTACTCGGTGCACAATATTATTTCGTACAACTTGTTCTGCCTCCATGTCAAAACATTATATACTCAAGGATAATTGGTTTTTCTCTGCTTTTTATGTAGATAACATTGTGTCCTCATCGTTATTACCCCGAAGTTCGCCGAAACTTATTTCTTGGATTCGACAACGAAGGTGAAGAAGGACCATAGAGGCATCAAGAAGGTTCTCGATGAAGCACTCGTCGATTATACTAGCCGAGAAGGAGTGCTCAGAGACGAATATCGCAAGTTTGACAAATTTAAAGCGGTATACTTCGGCCAGAAAATTGACTTTTGTTGCATGCAGCAGCCGAAAAACATTGATTCAGACGGCTACTACGTCGTCCACCACATGGAGGAGTACATACGGGAGAGAGAACGCCTTAAAAAGGACTCTGACGTCAGCGCATGGGGGAAGAAAATGGAGGAAATTAGCCTGGGAGGTAGTAGAGATGAGTTCAAACGCATCCAACTCAAGTTTGCTACCATCCTCAACAAGGATGTCATCGACCATGCCAGCGTTTTGAACAGCGGCGCACCTACTAGCTCAGAGGAGATAAAATCTCGCCTTAATTAGCAGAGGCACGATGCTGATAGACCAGTGTCTCTTGCGGATCCAATGAAGAAATACATCAATGATCCTTATTATTGATGTAATAGGATAGTGATAGCTAGCTATTGTTGGGAATCGTTGCATGGAAAACAAAAAATTTCTACGCACACACAATGATCTATCCATGGAGATGCATAGAAACGAGGGGAAGAGTGTGTCTACGTACCCTCGTAGACCGTAAGCGGAAGCGTTTAACAACGCGGCTGATGTAGTCGAACTTTCTTCGCGCTCCAACCGATCTAGTACCAAACGCACGGCACCTCCGCGTTCTGCACACGTTCAGGTCGGGGACGTCCTATGCCTTCTTGATCTAGCAAGACAGCGAGGTAGATGAGTTCCGACAGCACGACGACGTGGTGACGGTGATGGTGTTGTGATCTCCGCAGGGCTTCGCCTAAGCACTACAAAAATATGACCAAGGGAGTAAACAGTGGACGGAAGTGAAAGTGCGTTATATCGACTAGAGGGGGTTGAATAGGCGATTTTTTCAAATCCGTCACTGAGGAATTTCAAGGTGAGGAAATTCCTAAGCAACGAACTACTTAGCAGCGGAATAAGTACTCAGATGCATGCATAACAGAACAGAAGCACAGTCATCATGATGAAATGAAACATACACAGAGTACAAGTAGCGTGTAAACAAGATAAGCAGGCTGAAGACAAAGTGACTGAAGAGTTTGGAATGAGGAAATTGAGAAAGTCTTCAGTAAAAGTCTTCGAACAGTAACGATCAAGTACAATAGCATATGAATGACTAAATGAAAGGGTTGAGGAAATAGAACCAGTGGCTTGGTGAAGATAATGATTTGGTAGACCAGTTCCAACTGCTGTGACAGTTGTACGTCTGGTTGGAGCGGCTAGGTATTTAAACCTGAGGACACACAGTCCTCACCGTATTCTCCTTGAGCTAAGATCACACAGACCTCGCCCAATCACTCGTGGTAAGTCTTCAGGTGACTTCCAAACCTTCAGAGACTCGGTCACTCGGCGATCCACAATTTCCTCTTGGATGCTCTAGACCATGACGCCTAACCGTCTGGAGGATGCACAATCCTCAAAGGTACCAAGCGTTGGTTCCACACAGGGACAATCTCTTTAGTGATGCTCAATCACTTTGGGTTTGTAGGTGTTTGGGTTTGGGTTTTCCTCACTTGATGATTTTCGCTCAAAGTCCTCGGAGGATGGGATGCTCTCAATGACAAGTGTCAGTTTCTCTTGGAGCAGCCAACCAACTAGTGGTTGTAGGGGGCGGCTATTTATAGCCTAGGGAGCAGCCCGACATGATAAGACATAAATGTCCTGCAATGATATGACCGTTAGGTGGGTAGATATTTTGGGACAGCTGGCGCATAGCACAGCAACGGTCGGATATTTGAGTATCAAATTCCTCAGGGCTATCATGTTCCTCACTTGTAGGCAATCCGCACTGGCGAATTCCTAACTCCTCAGTCAGAACAAATTCCTCAGAGACCAGAAGATCTTCGTCTCTGTCACTGAAGAAATTGACTGAACTGTATGAGATTTCCAATGGCTTCACTCGAAAGGATTGGGTAGGTGTAGGATTTTGAGATGAGCATCACTTGGAAACTTTTCCTTAGTTTTACCTCGACCCCCTTTAACAGTACGGTGTTTCCTATGACTCAAGAAAGAGAAAATGAAACTATGAAAACAAAAGTCTTCACGCTTCATAATCCTCGCATGAATATCAAGTCTTCACGGTCACACCAATTTCTTCACTTTCAAAGTCTTCAAGAAAACCAAAGTCTTCAGCTGAAGACATTCATTTTTAGGGGTCGACTTTCATCGTAAATATCAAACTCCTCATAGACTTATAGACCTGTGTACACTCACAAACTCATTAGTCCCTTAACCTATAAGTCTTCAATACACCAAAATCACTAAGGGGCACTAGATGCACTTACAATCTCCCCCTTTTTGGTGATTGATGACAATATAGGTTAAGTTTTCAACGGGGATAAACATATGAAGTGTAAATACTGATATTGAGGAATTTGATTGCAAGCTATAGAAGAACTCCCCCTGAAGATGTGCATATCTGAGGAATTTGCCTTGAAAAGCAAATGCACATTGTAGAGTGGAATCATGGAGATCTCACCCTATATCTTGTAATCCATACACGCGTTTATCATATGATATGAAGAACTTGAAATGCATGATGAAATATGGTGTCTGATGAAATTCAGCATGCGTGCATTAACGTACTTGAGAAAATAGCATGCGGAAAACAGAGCAAAAGTATCAGACCACCATAGGACTTAAGTTTACAACTCGATCAACAAATACTTCAGAAGAGCGAGAGTTGCAACTTAACAAAAAAGCCCATATATAGAGACCCGCTTGAAGACTAACTCAAATTTCTCCCCCTTTGTCATCGAATGACCAAAAGGGACGAAAAATGAGGACTAACGCCCCTGAAGAATATCATCATGATGTCGATGGAGGAGCGCCAGCGTTGTTGGGGTCGTCCGTTGGAGTAGGGCCTGCCGTGGTGTCATTCAAATCTTCGGCTTCGTCTGTCTCGCGTGATGAGGAATATGAACTTGCAACCAGCTGAGGAACTTTGACCTTCTTGAATTTCTTTGAAGGTGGCTGTGACCAGTCAAAGTCCTGTTGGAAGCCCATCTCCTTGAGATCTTCAACACTGTAGAGGTTAGGCAGAATAGCCCAAGTGCGGTCAAAGACTTCATGCAAGTAGTAGTGATTATTCTTCACAGAATTTTGAGTGTCTGTCATGTTCTGAAGAATTGCACCAAACTGACGCTTGACCCACTTGTGATTTCTATCAACTTTTTTATGTAGGCTGAGGAGAAGCTCACGGTCAGTCATCACACACGGAGCAGTGGCTTGAGGAAATTGCTTTGAAGCATTTGCGGCAGTGTCATGTGTGGCAGAGTCATCATTGGTGGAATAAGATGCAGCTTCGCGAAACTGTCCATCCAATGGACGAGTGCCTTCATCTATAACAGCAGCATTGCCCTTCTCATCAGCTGAGGACACAGTCCATTTGAGGACTTCAATGGGGGCAGATAGCTGAGATGATTTTGAAAGTCAGCCTTGTAATGAATTGAAGACCTTGATCTGATGAATCTGGTAATCCAGGGAGCGCTGGGCTTCAACTCAAAAGGTGACAACCCAGCATTGGCCAAAGTCCTCATGAAGAAATCATGATAGTTGATAGGAATACCATGGATGATATTGAACAACAGATTCTTCATTATGCCAACAACCTCTTCTTCACCAGAGTTGTGGCCCTTGATTGGACCGAGGGTTTTGGTCAATATGCGATAAATGGTTCTTGGCACATAGAGCAAATCCTTGACGAGGAATGTGGTTCTTGGAGCTTGGCCAGGCTTCAATGGCTTCATCAGCACTTGCATCGGATGATTTGAGAGTTCAGGTTCAGCATAGATGAGCCTTGCACCTTCAATGGGAGGACTGGCTAAGACGGCGTGAAGCAATTCAGAGGTCGGAGCTTTGTAGTGATTGTTTTCGGTCATCCAGTCAAGCACCCATGAATTCACATCTTCAACATTTCCAGTGATGTGCAGCGTGGCGAAGAATTGAGGAATGAGTTCTTCATTACAATCGCAGATGTCGGTGCAGAAGTTGAGCAGCCCAGCGTCATGAAGAACACTGAGGACTGGGGTGAAGCATGGAAGAGACTCCATATCCACATGAGGAAGTTGCTCATGGTCAAAAACCTTGTCCTTATCAAATAGAAGTGAGGAATAGAAATTCATCTGGGTGGCGGTCCAAAAATGCTTGCGACGAAGTCGAGCAAAGTCATATGGATTGTAGTCAGAGAAGAAATGATGCTCAGCAAAGAATTCATGAGCCTTGAACTTCTGCTTCTTGGTGTGAGGATTCTATGGCTTGGGCTGAAGATTTGAAGTGGAAGTCTTCACAGCCTCTTGTCGCACAGCCTCTGGAGCCACAGGCTGAGGAATTTCAGTGGCATTGTCATCAGCAGCAGCCTTGGCCTCCATTTCTTCAGCACTAGTGGCTGGAACTTATTTTGGTATAGAGAGAAGTGAAGCTTGATGTTCTTCAGAGCCCGTGTGAATTTCTTTTGTTTGGATCGGGGACTGAGGAAGTTGATGCAGAGGAGTGGTCAGTGGTGAATTGGGGTGATGACTTTCCCAATAGTCATCATTCTGGACAGGAGTTGTTGACCCAATATCCACATCCTCATCTTCTTCATCAAATTGTTGAACGCCTGCCTCTTCAGTTGTGAACCGAGGCATGGGCGATGATACCAGAGGAGTTGAAGGGATATCATCCACTTCAATTTCTTCATCCAACTACTCTGACGTAGCAGCAGAAGGATTTTCTTCATCTGAGTCATCTGGAATGACATATTCCTCACCAAAGGGTACAGTCTCCTTTGATGACATGCTTGATATGGGAACAACATCAATCGGGTTTGCATAAGAGCTCGTCAAAGTCTTCACTTTCTTAGGAGCTGAAGACTCTGAGGTTGATGATGCTTTCCTTTTCTTCACTGCTGCCCTCTCCGCAGCTTTGGTCTTCTTCGCTTCTGATGCAGAAGGAAGGTTGATACTTGTCATCTATGCAGGAGGAGCAGAGGAAATAGGTTCAATTTCTTCAGGCGCAAGTGATGCAGTTGCCCTGGCATGTTCAGATTCCTTAGGCACAATAGCAGATGCTTCAACTGGCCTGGCTTGTTCTTTAGGCGCAACATTGGTGGTTGCCCTGGCAATTTCTTTAGTTGCTGGAATTTTTTCATCAGCCCTGGTGCTTTCATTTTCTTCAACGGCCTGATTTTCATCAGTTGTGCTTGCATTTTCTTCAGTAGGCTGAGCAGATGTCTCAGCCTGAGGAATTTCATGTTGTGATGAAGCTGCAACATTTGGAGTGAGCCCCTTGGTCAGCTTGACAAATCTGACTTTGGCTCCCAGCCAATCAGCATAGTATCTGTCAAATTCATCACTGACTCCCTTGATTTCTGTTTGTAGAGCTACAAGTTCATCAGTAGATAGCTTTAGAACATTGTTCTTCAAAAGGCACTCTTTCTTGTACTGAGCTTTCTTCACTTTCCTCCCCTGCTCAAATTTCCATTTTTCTACATTTATGAAGGCCGTCAACATATGACTTTGGCCAGGAGTGAGGTTCAGATCAGGCAGAGGAGTGTTTGGGTCCTTGTGCCATATGTCGATGAAGTCAAGGATCAACTTTGGATCCATCATGAGTGGCACTGCACTGCCTTTGGCACTAGCGGCCTTGGCTTGCCTGTCTCTAATGATTTCAGCCAATTCTTCATCATCAGCTTCGTCTTTGCTTGACGGTACTTGAAAGGCGACCTGCTTCTTGTGAGGACTTGGCCTTGTGCCTCGTCCAGCAATGGCCTTTTTCTTCAACAATGTTGGGGCAGTTGAGGACTGAGGAGGAGCTGAAGAACTTGCAGAAGCTCCTGAAGCAATAGATATTCCTGTGGTTCTTTGGCAAGAGGCAGGATGCACAGGTGTCGAGGACTTTGCAGCTGTCGCTGAGGATTTTGCAGAGGGGGCTGGAGCTGCTTTTGAGGAAGTAGCTTGAGAAACAGGCCATGAGGGCTTAGAATAGCTTGGCCGTGAGGGCATTGCAGCTGAGGAACTCGGCTTGTGAGCAAGCTTCTTCAGCATTGCCTTCTTGGGCTTGCTAGTAGAGGCCTCAGCAGCGGCAGTAGCAGAGTCTTCATTGAATTTCTTCACTGCTTCTTTGGCCATTTTGGCCAACTTAGCTTGCTACTTGGCCCATTCTTTTGGAAAATCCTCACCACGTTTGATGCTAGTGGGATCAGCAACTTGGCCTAGTGCCAATGGAGGTCTTGGGCATGGAGGGTGTACGGCGAATTTCTTCATGTACTTGGGAGTCACATATTTGTACTCCCTCCATTCTCTGGCCCATCTCCTCTCTATCCTCTGAATGCGCACTTTGCGGTCATTCTTCATCTCCTTGCCATGCTTGGCTTCATCAGGAGTGCAGTATCCTGCATAGATATCATTAGGGATCTCGAAAGCGGTATTCACTTCTGGTCTTTTTCCTCCCTTCTGAGGTCTTTTACCATCTGCCATTTTCTTCACTTGAGGATTTTGAACAATCGAATTTTCTGACGCGGTATGCAATTTTTCTTCAAGGAACGCTGCAAATGAGTTAAGTTGATAAGAACCTGTGAACAGAATATAGGTGCGAAGAATTTGGAGAGGTCATATGCGTCCTCAGATGTTTTTCAAAAGAATCAAGTTAGAGGAATTTGACCATGGGTGTCTTGAGGAATTTCACTAAGCGTTCTTAACTTAGGTTCCAGAGTTGTATAGATTTGAAAATCCACACAACCGAGGAATCTTGAGAAAAAACATTGCTTAGAGAAACAAATCAAGAACAAAAGCAACAGTGTGTTTAAGAGTATGGAAGTTGAAGAATAAACACCTTTTGAAGATTTTGAGGAAATCATCAGAATCAACAAGGGCAGTAAAAAAGATTTTATTTTCCCTTGACAAAGAACACGACGAACTGAGATTAGAAGTTGAGAAGCTCATCCGTTCAGATCTTCCACGCCCTAACTTGGCAGCGAAAGACAGCTACGGCGACGGCGGAGTGAAGATTTCCACGGTCGGCACGAGTACGACGACAACGAGGTCGAGGTCGAGGCAGTGAAGCTCTTCCTCACCGGCGACGATGAAGAGTAGCGGTGGCGCTAGGTCAGAGAGCTCGAGCGAGGGGAGTGAGATCGAGCGGAGTAAATGAGGTATGAGGAGGGCGAGGGGTATTCATAGCCGAGGTGAAAAACCGCTCGTCCGAGGAAAATGGACGAACGTGCCCCTGACCCTTCTCATCCTAGCGACATGTGTCACCCACATACTGAGAAGTGGAGATCGTGTTAGATCATGGGTGAATAGATTAATCTTATCATGGGATGCGGAACAGTTTGAGCGGCAAAAGCTAAAAATTCACATAAGAATAATTTAAAGTTTCGTTCGCAAATTCTTCAGCTGACAAGGACACAGTGAAGATTTTGAACGGGTTTCAAATAGAACGCACATGAAGAATTTGTGAACAGACTGGGTTGAGTTTAGCATAGAGGGGGACGGGTCTGATCACATTCACTTAGGCAAAAAGTCAACTTGAAGAATTAGCAATAAGTGAATGTTGTAGAGGATAGAAAACTCAAATATATATATATAGCCAATGAAGAACACATTCGGAAAGAGTGAAGACTTTGCAAAGTTGAAGAATTTGAACAACTGAGGAATTTCAAAAACTGAGTAAA
Organism: Triticum aestivum; assembly: GCF_018294505.1. Taxonomy (NCBI): domain Eukaryota; kingdom Viridiplantae; phylum Streptophyta; class Magnoliopsida; order Poales; family Poaceae; genus Triticum; species Triticum aestivum. Next base: position 345,063,174 of record NC_057805.1, on the reverse strand, counting down.
AACTCAAATCAAAGATTTTCAACTTTTGTTGGTGGCGTGACCCACCGTATAAGAATGGTGATTTCAAATGCCGCGTACAATTGTCGTAGGGCTCTGAGAATCAAATTCTTCGTTAATTTCTTCACACTTGGAGGGTTAGTCTTCATTGATTGAAGAAAAACGTTATTTCGTGTGTTGCACATCTAAGTCATCAATTTTGCATAAGTCTTCGGATGTGTGTCCTTTTCAAAGAACATTAGAAGATTCTAAGATATTTAGCTCACACCGCAACTTGCTAAATATCTTCTCATCCAAGGGCTTTGTGAAGATATCGGCTAGCTGTCCTTCGGTCTTCACATGCTCAATAGAGATGTCGCCCTTCAACACATGATCTCGAAGAAAATGATGACGAATCTGGATGTGCTTTATCTTCGAGTGCTGAACTGGGTTATGAGCAATCCTGATGGCACTCTCATTGTCACAGAAGAGTGGCACATTCTTCACATTGATGCCGTAGTCCTTGAGGGTTTGCTTCATCCATAGCAATTGAGCACAGCACGAACCAGCAGCAATGTACTCAGCTTCAGCAGTAGAGAGTGATACGCAGTTCTGCTTCTTCGAGGACCAACATACCAAGGATCGTCCGAGGAAATGGCATGTGCCTGATGTTGACTTGCGATCCACACGATCACCAGCATAGTCAGAGTCAGAATATCCAATGAGATCAAAAGCCGAGCCCTTGGGATACCATAATCCAAGTGTTGGAGTGTGAGCTAGATATCGAAGAATATGCTTCACAGCCTTATGGTGTGATTCCTTCGGTGTAGCTTGAAAACGGGCACACATGCAAACACTAAGCATAATATCTGGCCTAGATGCACATAGATACAATAAAGAGCCAATCATGGAGCGGTATACCTTTTGATCGAAGTCTATACCATTTTCATCAGTGCATAGATGGCCATTTGTGGGCATAGGGATTTTGACGCCTTTGCAATCTTGCATGCCGAATTTCCTCAACACATCCTTGAGGTATTTCTCTTGAGATATGAAGATGTCGTTGCGCTGTTGACGAATTTGAAGACCTAAGATGAATTTCAATTCTCCCATCATAGAAATTTGATATTCCTCACTCACCATATAGGCAAATTCGTCACTGTAACGTTGGTTAGTACAGCCAAAGATAATATCATCAACATATATTTGGCACACGAATAATTCATCATCATAGGTTTTGGTGAAAAGAGTTGGGTCAAGTGAACCGGGTTTGAAGCCTTTCTTCATGAGGAATTCCTTCAAAGTATCATACCACGCCCGATGGGCCTGCTTGAGGCCATAGAGGGCCGTATCGAGTCTGAAGACTTCGTGAGGATGCTTAGGATCTTCAAAACCTGGGGGTTGAGCAACATATACTTCTTCCTCAAGCTTACCATTGAGGAAGGCACTTTTCACATCCATTTGATATAAGATGATATTGTGATGGGTAGCATAAGCAAGCAATATGCGCATAGCCTCAAGTATAGCAACAGGTGCAAAAGTTTCATCAAAACCAATTCCTTCAACCTGTGTGTAGCCTTGAGCTACAAGACGGGCCTTATTCCTCACCACAAGGCCATTTTCATCTTGCTTTTTGCGGTAGATCCATTTGGTACCGATGATATTGTGCTTGTGTGGGTCTGGTCGCTTGACAAGTTCCCAGACATTGTTGAGCTCGAATTGATGTAATTCCTCTTGCATCGCTTGAATCCACTCAGGCACCAGAAATGCCTCATCAATTTTTGTGGGCTCTGTGATAGAGACAAAATCAAAGTGTCCACAAAAGTTAGATAAATGAGAAGCCCTTGAGCGTGTGAGAGGACCTGGTGCGTTGATGTCATCGATGATTTTCTCAATCTGCACTTCATTTGCAACACGAGGATGAGCGGGTTGACGACGTTGATTGGGTTCAGCATTTTCTTCAGAGCCATTTTCCTCAGGTGCACCAGCATGAGATTCTTCACTTTCTGGAACGACTTCTTCAGCAGATTCTTCGGTAGGAATGACATCCTCAGTAGCCTTGAACTTGATGGATTCCTCAGGTGACTTTTCATCTAGCACAGGAGGTAGGTGAACGGTGCTCTCTTTGCGAGCCATTAGTTTCATCGAACCGCACATGTACAGTTTCAACAACCTTGTGGTGAACGGTGTTGAAGACTCTGTAGGTGTGTGAGTCCTTTCCATAACCATGCATAAAACCTTCATGTGCTTTTGGTGCAAATTTCGAATTGTGATAAGGATCTCTAATCCAACATTTAGCACCGAAGACTTTGAAATAACTCACATTGGGTTTCTTGTCAGTGAGGAGTTCATATGAGGTCTTTCTGAAGAATTTGTGAAGATATACTCTATTGATGATGTGGCATGTTGTATCAATTGCCTCAGGCCAGAAGTGACGAGGCGTCTTGTATTCATCAAGCATAGTGCGAGCCATCTCAACGAGAGTCCTATTCTTGCACTCCACGACACCATTCTGCTGAGGAGTATAAGGAGCAGATAACTCGTGAGTAATACCAAGTTCATCAATATAGTCATCAAGACCAGTATTCTTGAACTCGGTCCCATTGTCACTCCTAATGTGCTTGATCTTCACACCAAAGTTGGTTGAAGCCCTCGAGGAAAATCGTTTGAAGACTTCCTGCACTTTAGCTTTGTAAGTGATGATATGCACCCATGTGTAACGAGAATAGTCATCAACAATAACAAAGCCATATAAAGATGCTGCATTTGTGAATGTGGCATAATGAGTTGGGCCGAAGAGGTCCATGTGAAGCAATTAAAATGGATGAGTGGTAGTCATGATGGTCTTTGAGGGATACTTGGACTTGGTCATCTTTCCAGCTTCACATGCTCCATACAGATGGTCCTTGAGGAATTTGACACCCTCGATGCCAATGACGTGCTTCTTCTTCGCGAGTCTGTACAAGTTCCTCATGCCAGCATGACCTAGTCGTCAATGCCATAACCAGCCTTCTGAAGCTTTTGCAAGTAGACATGTGGCATGACTTTGTATCCTAGGGACTCGACAAGCATGACTTTGTCCATGTGTCGATCCTTTGAGATTACAACCCTACCTAGACCCAATACCTTGCTTTTGCCTTTGTCAGCGTAGGTGATGTGCTTCAGATGAGATGGAGGTAAAGCAGTGTCCATCAATAAGTTCCTGTCACCGGTCATGTGATTTGTACAACCACTGTCGAGACCCACTCAGTAGCTTTGGGTTGATCATCCTACAGATGAATTAGTGCAACTTACAAACTCATATACTTTATCAGTGAAGAATATGACATCAAATTCATCAGATTGAAATTCATCAAACAGTACAACAGATATAGCAGTATGAGGACGTGAGAAATGAAAATTCATTTCTTCATGATTAGCTTGCGTCCTTTCAAGCATATTTAGGTCTCCAGTAAATTCTTCAGACGTTTAAGTTCGTTTGGAGACCTGACCCTGCATAAGAGATTAGTTCTTTTTCTTCACCACCCACGTCTGGAGGGGTGGCAAAGAGTTCATTATTCTGCAAGCTCCATAAGAGAAAGGTGGCATAGAAGCTAGTCCACTTTGTTTCACAAAAGAGGGGTTAGAGTAAGCATATGAATAAGCAGAGAAATTCTTCGAGGACTTATGAACATAATGATTTGAAGAATAATGCACATATTCATGGCCCTTAGGCTTTCCCTGCGTAACAGAAGTGTTAGCATGATGATGTTCATATGAGGATTTCAATCCATATGAGGAATTTGATCCACGTGAGGAATTTGGTCCATATGAGGACTTGGATCCATATGAAGACTTTAGTCCATATGAAGAATTTGATCTTGGGTTCCTATTCTTCACAGGTGGTGTCATGACGACGTTCACCTGAAGACTTTCAAGGAATCTTTTGGGAACCCAGATTTTCTTCATAGGGGACCATTCCTGTAGTTAATGCCAACATATCTAGCAAATATTTCACCATTCTGATTTTTGAACGGTTTATAGTTGGAGTCAAATGACTCATCAGAAGAATATGAAGATTCACAAGTAAAGCCAGATAAAGTGGATGGATCTACGGGAGGTCCCTTAGCAGCAACCCATGAGGTTTTGGGATACTGCTCAGGTTTCCAGTAGGTCCCATCAGCATTGAGTTTCCTCTCAAAGGCAATACCCTCTTTCCTAGGGTTCCTGTTGAGGATCTGCTTCTTAAGCACATCACAAAGAGCCTGATGCCCTTTGAGGCTTTTATACATGCCTGTCACATACAATTCCTTCAACCCTGCATTGTCAGTGATACTTGTGGTATCCTTAGATGAGGAATTTGTGACCACAGAGACAGTTGAAGAATTTGCAGCAATAGAAGCATTTGAACTTTCAGGTGAAAAATTAGCAGATTCACGTTCAATGCATTTCAAACATGGTGGAATGAATTCATCCTGAGCGGAACTGATCTGTTGAGCAAGTAATGAATCATGTTCCTTCTTAAGATCTTCATAACTCACCCTTAGCTTCTCAAGATCTTGCTTTCTTTGAAGAAATTCATAAGAAAGCTTCTCATGATCAGCTAAGAGAGTGTTATGATGACTTTGAAGGTTATCAAACTTAGACTGAAGTCTCTGAAGATTATCAGTCAGAGTTTGAGTTCGATCCATTTCTTCACTCAACAGGTCATCGCTTTGTCTAGCATATTTTGAACCTTTTCAAAAGCCTTTTGTTGTTTCACAACAATCTTAGCAAGTTTAGAATAACTAGGCTTGAGGTTTTCATCAGATTCATCCTCACTTGATTCAGAGGAGGAATATTTGAGTACCTTGGCACCTTTTGCCATGAAGCAATAGGTGGGAGCGAAGTCATCATCGCAGTCGTCAGCAGTGTTGGGGAAGTCATTTTCCTCATAGTTGAAGATGGACTTGCTGATGAAAGCAGTAGCGAGAGCTAGGCTCACCACACTAGGGTCTGACTCATCAGATGCCTCCTCTTTCTCATTTTCCTGAGATTCAGCTTCAAAGTCCATTTCCTTGCCAATGAATGCCCGAGCCTTTTTGGAGCTGCTCTTCATGTGAGATGAGTACTTTGAAGATTTTGACAATGAGGACTTTGAAGATTTCTTCTTCCTCTTTGAGTCATCAGAACTGTCATCCTTGTATTTCTTCTTCATTGATTCCTTCTCCCACTAAGGACAATCAGTAATGTAGTGACCATGTTTCTTGCATTTGTGGCAAGTTCTCTTCTTGTAGTCACGGGATGAGGAATCTGATCTCATGTCATCACTTCTTGAGGATTTACCAAAGCGACCATGCCTTCAGAACTTCTGGAATTTCCTCACGAGCATTGCTAGCTCCTGACTCAGTTCTTCAGGATCAACAAGGCTACTACCAGAATCCTCTCCTTTAGATTCAGAGACTTCCTTGGCCTTCAGTGTGCGTGATCAGCCATAGCTCAGTCCATAGAGATCTCTCTTTTCAGCAAGTTGAAACTCATGAGTATTTAGCCTCTCGAGGATATCAGCAGGATCAAGTGACTTGTAGTCTCCACGTTCTTGAATCATCAGTGCAAGAGTGTCAAATGAGGAATCAAGCGATCTCAGCAATTTCTTCACCACCTCATGGTCGGTGATGTCAATGGCACCAAGTGCTTGAAGCTCATTTGAGATATCAGTGAGGCGATCATAGGTTTCCTGAACATTTTCATTCCCGAGTCTTTTGAAGCGGTTGAAGAGATTGCGAAGAACGTCAAATCGAGAGTCACGTTGTGTTGAGACTCCTTCGTTGACCTTTGATAGCCTATCCCAGATAAGCTTAGCTATCTCCAAAGCACTCACTCTGCCATACTGCCCTTTGCTCAAATGGCCACATATGATATTCTTTGATTGAGAGTCGAGTTGCTTGAATCTCTTCACATCAGTTGCGTTCATGGATGGAGTGATGGAGGGAACACCATTTTCCACAACGTACCAGAGATCATGTCAATTGCCTCAAGATGCACGTGCATCTTATTCTTCCAGTAGGGGTAGTCCTTCCCATCGAAGGTAGGACACCCAGCCGAGACCTTGATCATGCCTGCAGTCGACATAACTAAAACTTCAGGCGGTTAAACCAAAATCACACAGAACAAGGGAGTAACTCGCTCTGATACCAATTGAAAGTGCGTTATATCGACTAGAGGGGGGTGAATAGGCGATTTTTACAAATTCGTCACTGAGGAATTTCAAGGTGAGGAAATTCCTAAGCAACGAACTACTTAGCAGCGGAATAAGTACTCAGATGCATGCATAAAAGAATAGAAGCACAGTCATCCTGATGAAATGAAACATACACAGAGTACAAGTAGCATGTAAACAGGATAAGCAGGCTGAAGACAAAGTGACTGAATACTTTGGAATGAGGAAATTGAGGAAGTCTTCAATCAAAGTTTTCAAATAGTAACGATCAAGTACAACAGCATATGAATGAGGAAATGAAAGAGTTGAGGAAATAGAACCAGTGGCTTGGTAAAGACAATGATTTGCTAGACCAGTTCCAACTGCTATGATAGTTGTACGTCTGGTTGGAGCGGCTAGATATTTAAACCTGAGGACACACAGTCCCAGACACACAGTCCTCACCATATTCTCCTTGAGCTAAGATCACACAAACCTCGCCCAATCACTCGTGGTAAGTCTTCAGGTGACTTCCAAACCTTCAGAGACTCGGTCACTCGACGATCCACAATTTCCTCTTGGATGCTCTAGACCATGACGCCTAACCGTGTGGAGGATGCACAATCCTCAAAGGTAACAAGCATCGATTCCACACAAAACAATCTCTTCAGTGATGCTCAATCACTTTGGGTTTTGTAGGTGTTTGGGTTTGGGTTTTCCTCACTTGATGAATTTCACTCAAAGTCCTCGGAGGATGGGATGCTCCCAATGACAAGTGTCAGTTTCTCTCGGAGCAGCGAACCAAGTAGTGGTTGTAGGGGGCAGCTATTTATAGCCTAGGGAGCAGCCCAACATGATAAGACATAAATGCCCTTCAATGATATGACCGTTAGGTGGGTAGATATTTTGGGACAGCTGGCGCATTGCACAACAACGGTCGGATATTTGAGTATCAAATTCCTCAGGGCTATCATGTTCCTCACTTGTAGGCAATCCGCACTGGCGAATTCCTAACTCCTCAGTCAGAACAAATTCCTCAGAGAACAGAAGATCTTCGTCTCTGTCACTGAAGAAATTGACTGAACTGTATGAGATTTCCAATGGCTTCACTCGAAAGGATTGGGTAGTTGTAGGATTTTGAGATGGGCATCACTTGGAAACTTTTCCTTAGTTTCACCTCGACCCCCTTTAACAGTACGGTGTTTCCTATGACTCAAGAAAGAGAAAATGAAATTACGAAAACAAAAGTCTTCACGCTTCATAATCCTCGCATGAATATCAAGTCTTCACGGTCACACCAATTTCTTCACTTTCAAAGTCTTCAAGAAAACCAAAGTCTTCAGCTGAAGACATTCATTTTTAGGGGTCGACTTTCATCGTAAATATCAAACTCCTCGTAGACTTATAGACCCGTGTACACTCAGAAACTCATTAGTCCCTTAACCTATAAGTCTTCAACACACCAAAATCACTAAGGGGCGCTAGATGCACTTACAGGGGGCGCCGCACACGGCTGAGACAATGATGTGTACTTGTGTGGTGCCCCCTCCCCATGTATATATAGGTTGGAGGGGAGGAGGCAGCCCCTAGGGCGCCCCAAGAGACCTGGCGGCAGCCCTAGGGCTGCTGCCTTGCTTTGTGCCCCCCTTTCCTTATTTGGACATGAGGGGGAAAGGAAAGGGAGATGGCTGCCTTAGGGCACCTCCCCTTTCCTTCCCTCCCTCCTTTGGTGCGTGGGCAGGGGGTAGAGGGGCACACCAGCCCCTTGTGGGATGGTGTGCTCTTCCCCTTTTGCCCATAAGGCCCAATAACCTACCAAGGCTGCCCGAAAGCCCTTCCGGTGACCCGATAAGTACCTGGTACCACCCGAAACACTTCCAGTGTCCAAATACCATCGTCCTATATATCAATTTTTACCCCCCGGACCATTTCGGAGCTCCTCGTCATGTTCGTGATCTCATCCGGGACTCCGAACAACATTCGGTCACCAAATCATATAACACGATATCGTCGATGAACGTTAAGCGTGCGGACCCTACGGGTTCGAGAACTATGTAGACATGAACGAGACACCTCTCCAGTCAATAACCAATGGTGGAACCTAGATGCCCATATTGGCTCCTACATATTCTACGAAGATCTTTATCAGTCGAACCGTTATGGCAACATACGTAATTCCCTTTTTCATCGGTATGTTACTTGTGTGAGATTCGATCGTCGGTATCTCTATACCTAGTTCAATCTTGTTACCGGCAAGTCTCTTTACTCGTTATGTAATAAATCACCTCGTGACTAACTCCTTAGTCATTTGCTTGCAAGATTATGATGTGTATTACCGAGAGGGCCCAGAGATACCTCTCTGATACTCGGAGTGACAAATCCTAATCTCGATCTATGCCAACTCAACAAACACCTTCGGAGATACCTGTAGAGCATCTTTATGATCACCCAATTACGTTGTGACGTTTGATAGCACACAAGGCATCCCTCTGGTGTCTGGGAGTTGCATAGTCTCATAGTTGAAGGAATATGTATTTGACATGAAGAAAGCAATGGCAATAAAGTGAACTATCAATATGCTAGATGTGATCCTATCATCAAATGACAACACATGTCTATGTTTAGGAAACCTTAACCATCTTTGATCAACGAGCTAGTCTAGTAGAGGCTTACTAGGGACACGGTATTTGTTTATGTATTCACACATGTATTTAAGTTTCCGATCAATACAATTCTAGCATGAATAATAAAACTTTATCATGAATAAGGAAATATAAAATAACAACTTTATTATTGCCTCTAGGGCATATTTCCTTCAAACTCCCACTTGCACTAAAGTCAATAATCTAGTTCACATTGTCATGTGATTAACACCCATAGTTCACATCGCCATGTGACTAACACCCGAAGAGTTTACTAGAGTCAATAATCTAGTTCACATCGCCATATGATTAACACTCAGAAGAGCACTAAGGTGTGATCATGTTTTGCTTGTGAGACAGGTTTAGTCAACGGGTCCGCCACATTCAGATCCGTATGTATTTTGCAAATTTCTATGTCTACAATGCTCTGCATGGAGCTACTCTAGCTAATTGCTCCCACGTTCAATATGTATCCAGATTGAGACTTAGAGTCATTTAGATCAGTGTCAAAGCTTGCATCGATGTAACTCTTTACGATGAACTCTTTATCACCTCCATAACCGAGAAATATTTCCTTAGTCCTCTTATGTAACTAAGGATAATTTTGACCGCTGTCCAGTGATCTACTCCTGGATCACTATTGTACCCCCTTTGTCGAACTCATGGCAAGGTACACAATAGGTATGGTACACATCATGGCATACTTTGTAGAACCTATGGCTGAGGCATAAGGAATGACTTTCATTCTCTTTCTATCTTCTGTCGTGGTCGTGCTTGAGTCCTACTCAACTTCACACCTTACAATACAGGCTAGAACTCCTTCCTTGATTGATCCATTTTGAACTCCTTCAAAATTTTGTCAAGGCATGTACTCATTGAAAATCTTATCAAGCGTCACCGAACCTTAAGTGTGTAGACCCTACGGGTTCGGGAACTATGCAGACATGACCGAGACACCTCTCCGGCCAATAACCAATAGCGGAATCTGGATACCCATATTGGCTCCCACATGTTCCACGATGATCTCATCGGATGAACCACGATGCCGGGGATTCAATCAATCCCGTATACAATTCCCTTTGTCAATCGGTATGTTACTTGCCCGAGATTCGATCGCCGGTATCCCAATACCTCGTTCAATCTCGTTACCGGCAAGTCACTTTACTCGTTCCGTAATGCATGATCCCGTGACTAACTGCTTAGTCACATTGAGCTCATTATGATGATGCATTACCGAGTGGGCCCAGAGATACCTCTCCGTCATACGGAGTGACAAATCCCAGTCTCGATTCGTGCCAACCCAACAGACACTTTCGGAGATACCTGTAGTGCACCTTTATAGACACCCAGTTACGTTGTGACGTTTGGTACACCCAAAGCATTCCTACGGTATCCGGGAGTTGTACAATCTCATGGTCTAAGGAAACGATACTTGACATTAGAAAAGCTCTTAGCAAACGAACTACACGATCTTGTGCTATGCTTAGGATTGGGTCTTGTCCATCACATCATTCTCCTAATGATGTGATCCCGTTATCAATGACATCCAATGTCCATGGTCAGGAAACCATAACCATCTATTGATCAACGAGCTAGTCAACTAGAGGCTTACTAGGGACATGTTGTGGTCTATGTATTCACACATGTATTACGGTTTCCAGTTAATACAATTATAGCATGAACAATAGACAATTATCATGAACAAGGAAATACAATAATATCCATTTTATTATTGCCTCTAGGGCATATTTCTAACAGTCTCCCACTTGCACTAGAGTCAATAATCTAGTTCACATCACTATGTGATTGTAATGAATCCAACACCCATGGGGTTTGTTCATATCTCGCTTGTGAGAGAGGTTACTAGTCAACGGGTCTGAACCTTCCAGATCTGTGTGTGCTTTACAAATCTCTATGTCATCTTGTAGATGCAGCTACCACACGCTACTTGGAGCTATTCCAAATAACTGCTCTACTATACGAATCCGGTTTACTACTCAGAGTCATCTGGATTAGTGTCAAAGTTTGCATCGACGTAACCCTTTACGACGAACTCTTTTACCACCTCCATAATCGAGAAAATTCCTTAGTCCACTAGATAATAAGGATAAGTTCGACCGCTGTCATGTGATCCATTCCTGGATCACTACTGTACCCCTTGACTAACTCATGGCAAGGCACACTTCAGGTGCGGTACACAGCATAGCATATTGTAGAGCCTACGTCTAAAGCATAGGGGACGACCTTCGTCCTTTCTCTCTCTTCTGCCGTGGTCAGGTCTTGAGTCTTACTCAATGCTCACACCTTATAACACAGCCAAGAACTCCTTTGCCGATCTATTTGAACTCCTTCAAAATCTTGTCACGGTGTGTATTCATTTGAAAGTACTATTAAGCGTTTTTGATCTATCCTTATAGATCTTGATGCTCAATGTTCAAGTAGCTTAATCCAGGTTTTCCATTGAAAAACACTTTTCAAATAACCATGTGTACTTTCCAGAAATTCTAC